>NW_026885867.1:0-70588 GCF_032173495.1 Musca vetustissima
GACCCAAAATAGGCGTGGATTTTTTAATGAATATTTTGTCAAGTACCCAAAATAGGCGTGGATTTTTTAATGAATATTTTGTCAAGTACCCAAAATAGGCGTGGATTTTTTAATGAATATTTTGTCAAGTACCCAAAATAGGCGTGGATTTTTTTAAAGAATATTTTGTCAAGTACCCAAAATAGGCGTGGATTTTTTTAAAGAATATTTTGTCAAGTACCCAAAATAGGCGTGGATTTTTTTAAAGAATATTTTGTCAAGTACCCAAAATAGGCGTGGATTTTTTTAAAGAATATTTTGTCAAGTACCCAAAATAGGCGTGGATTTTTTTAAAGAATATTTTGTCAAGTACCCAAAATAGGCGTGGATTTTTTTAAAGAATATTTTGTCAAGTACCCAAAATAGGCGTGGATTTTTTAAAGAATATTTTGTCAAGTACCCAAAATAGGCGTGGATTTTTTTAAAGAATATTTTGTCAAGGCTACCACTCTATAAGGGTCAGGCGGATACCACTCTATAAGGGTCAACATAAAAGTGGAGCAATTTTTAACAGTTTTTACGGAAAGATGTTGCAGTTGAGAAGGTTGAGAAAATGTGCCCATAAGGTTGAAAGTAGTGAATATTATGGCTGCTGTCTCGAAATATCGGCCAAGATTGATTATTTTTATTTGTAGAAAAATTTGCTACCCATTAATAATGTCTAATTCAAATGAGGCACAGCCTAAAGAGTGGACCAATATCGAAACGATTTTTTGAAAATTTGTAACCCAGTAAGAACCCGAAAATAAGTTCCAAAATGTAGAATATTTGAGGGTACCGTAATATGAGGGAAAACATATTACGGCACCATCAAGCCGTTTTTCCATATAACCAAAACTATCTGATTGCAGCTAATAGCATGTGTTTAGTAATATCCAAATAAAAGTTCAAAATTGATTTCAAATATTTCAATAATATATTTAACTATTTATAACAAATCAATTAAAAAATAATTTTAATTAATAATTAGAAAACTGTGGTGATTTGTGGGCATGTAAGTGGTGGCGTAATCGCCGCAGACGATAACTTGGCAAAGGTTGCCAGAGATTTGGTATAGCCGTAGGTGTTCTTGGTGACGGTGTCAATAGATTACCATCATCTCCGATATTAAATGGATGCAGCTTTGTTGTGTCAATAATCGGTGTACGCTGCTTCCCGCCACAATGAGGCGATCTACGCCCAGATAAAATTAATGTATTCATATTTTGTTGTTGCCCTCCATTATGTATTGGACTATGTGTTGAATATCCGTCATAATTACCAATTTCAATTTTTGGAGATTTCAATAATTGTGATTTTTTCATATTCAAGTTTTGTGAGTCAGTAGAGTCAGATGGTGAATTCAGTTGTCGATACTTTTTTTGTTTGATTTTATTCAGGACAAAACGTTCAAATGCTGGATCAAGATCTAAACTACAGCGTCGTTGTGTTTCATCCATTGTTTCATCCAATGTAAATTAATTGTTTGGTTTCTATTTTCGGAATATTAACTTTTATTACATTTATATGCAAAATGTATAGAATTATAATACAATACCTTATAAGTTGTAAATTTATATTTTTCTCTTGTTTAATATTGTCCAAAATGAGCTAATTGGTTAGTCTATGTCATATGTGATAAAAAAAATCTGGATGAACAATTTGTTACGTTTAGGATTAACCTAATATAGAACGTAAAACATAACGTAAACGCCAACGTATGATTGGGTTGATGTATGCATAGGCACAATAGGTGCGTTCGTTTACTAATAAAATAATGAGTGAAGAAATCCACACCTATAAGTGGGCTCCTAAATATATATATATATATTTTTTAAATTAAATTCTCGACTATAATTGGGTCTGAGAAGAAAATTTTTTAAAATCCACGCCTATAAGTGGACCCCTAAAAAATTTAAAAAAATCCACGCCTATGAATGGACCTGAAAAAACTCCACGCCTACAAGGGGATTTAAAATTGTTTTTTTCTTTTAAATCCACGCCTATAAGTGAACTTTTAAAATATTTTCTTTAAAATCGACGCCTATAAATGGAATTATTTTTTTTTAATTTTATTTAAAAAATCCACGTCTATAAGTGACGTGGATTTTTTCTGGCTTGTGACAGAACTTTCGTTCCATAAACCGAGCTTAAAAAAGATTTCCAGGCGGGTCGGTCTTTTGTGCAGTTTTTCCAATTTTAAATACCATATTCGGCAATGTAGTCTTCCTCCTGGTCTTTCCATCTTATTCGTGGTCTTTCCCTTCTGCGTGAACCATCAGCTGGTTCGCTTTTATATGCCTTCTGGGCTGGTCATCTTCATCCATTCTTACAACATGACCTAGCCAACGTAGTCGCTACAGCTCAATACGTCTACAATGTCGATGTCCGAGAATAGCTGCTACAACTCATGGTTCATTCGACGGCTATATTCAGCGTCAACTCAGATCGACCCATAGATCTTTCGGAGAATTTTTCTCTCAAATACTCCAAGAGCTGCCTCATCTGCTTGAACAAGTACCCATGCTTCAGAACCATATAACAGCACGGGTAATATCAGCGTCTTGAAGATTGTGAGTTTAGTCTGGCGGGAGGTGACCTTGCTTTTGAGTTTTTTGTTCTGACCATAATAACATCTGTTGGCCATCACTATCCTTCTCCGAATTTCAAAACTGATGTCATTCGTTTTGTTTATGGCGGTACAAAGGTATATAAAGTCTTTGACTACCTCGAAGCTGTAGTTCTCAAGTTCCACAGTTGGTCCAAGTCTACGGGACGTTTTGCGCGTTGATCTATTTTTCGTTCTGGGGTATCCTCTTCACCGCTACTATTTGATACCAGAAGTTTTTCAAAATGCTCCTTCCAGATCCTCAGCTCACTGTCTGTATCTGGCACCAGGTTTCCGTTTTCATCTCTACAGGAGGATGTGCCTGCACCAAAGTAGAATTTTCGGACTTCATTCTGACTCCTGTACATCTCGATTTGCTCACGCTCACGTTTTACTTGTTCTTTCTTCTTTTTTCTGAGAAAACGTTTCTTCTCTCTCCTTTTCTCCCGATAGTTGTCCATCGCATTACGTGTTGCTACTGTCCGCAGGGTTGCCCTATACGCTGCGTTTTCCATTTCAGTAGCATTACGACACCCTGATCGTACCACGGATTTTTTGATGGTGGTCTTTGGTACCCAAGTGTTGCTTTTGCTGCGGTTTGTAGGGAGTGGCAATTCTCTGCCACTGTTGGGCATGGGGTGCTTTCGTCAAGCAGTTGGGTAAGTTGAGCAGAGTAGGCTTCTGCTATTTGTAGTATTTCCAGCTTTTCGACGTCAACTTACTCGTACTTTTGCTGCTACATTAAGACAAGTGCGTATCTTGGCTGCCACAACTGTCACGTCTAAAACACTGGATGAATGCCTTCCGTCTTTCACAACACGATCGATCTGATTTCTTGTTCGATCCGGAGAAATCCAAGGGGGCTTGTGTATATCGAGATGTTTAAACTACCATGTTTTTTGCTGCCGCCAATTTAAAACACCTCATGCCGTTGTCTGATGTTTCTTCATAGAGACTGATTTTTCCGACGGTGGGGCCAAAGATATTTTCCCTTCTGATTTTTGCATTAAAATCTTTTCACATAACTTTAATGTCATGGTAAGGGCAACATTCATATGCTGTTTCTAGGCGCTCGCAAAATATGTCTTTGGTCTGTTCATCTTTATCTTCGGTCGGAGCATGGGCGCAAATAAGACTGATGTAGAAGAACTTCGCTTTTATACGGATTATAGCAATTCGCTCATCTACTGGAGTGAATCTGGAGACGGGGTATTTTATTCTCCTGTTAACCATAAATCCGCAGCCAAATTTACGTATCGTTTCATACAGGCCGTAATCATCTGATTTACTTACGCTGATTCCTTTCCATCGCATTTCCTGTAAGGTAATAATATCGGCTTTGTACTTCTTGAGTACATCCGCAAAGCGAACAATGCGCCTGTACTGTACAACGTGCGCACATTCCAAGTGCAGATTCGCAGATCGTGGTCCTTTATACGTTTGCGGGGGTCGTCAACATTAGGTGGGTTTGGTTTTCTTTTTCTTTGCTTTTTCATAGTAGGTTCGGTTTTCCGAGTGTGGGCAACAAACCCGGTGAACTCGCGGCACATATTAACTCACTATTACATCGGATGATGAAAATAGCTACCCCAGGTGGCACCACGGGGAGGTCAGTGTCCACAATTGAGATGAAAGAGGGACCAAGATAAGCCTGGACTTTGCCATGTTAAAGCCAATCAGAGCCGTTGCTTGGTATCTATCATATAAGGGGACTCTAAAATTTTATTTAAAAAAATCCAAGCCCATATGTGGACTGTAAAAAATATTTTCTTTAAACAAATCCACGCCTATAATTGGACTCTATAATTTTATTTTAGAAAAATTCACGCATATGAATGGACCTCAGAAAAATATGTAAAAAATCCACACCTATGAACTGACAAAAAATCATCAATTTTAAATTCAATTTGTGTGTTTTTAATACTGTACTGTTATTTTTTCAATTCTTTTTTATTCCCATTTTACTACTTTTTGTGTTATCTCCTCTCATTTTCTTAATTTTTGTTTTGTTTTGCTTCCATATTTCTGTTACAGTATTCATTGAGAAGCTCTTGCGTTCAACTGAAGTGCAGTATATTTACGTGTTGGCCCGTCCCAAATCTGGCAAAGATGCTAGCGAACGATTTGCCCAGATCTTCAAGGAGCCTGTGAGTTATGTGACAACTTTATTGACAAAATATTTTATTAAAAAAATAATTATTTTTGATTTGTTAAAGGTATTTGAAAAATTACATGCCGCTCGCCCCAATTCCCTGAAATTCATCAAAACGATTGCCGGTGATTGTACCCTACCCAATTTGGGTATATCCCATGAGGATCGTCAAGAGTTAATCGAGAATGTTGATGTGGTGATTCATAGCGCCGCCACAGTTCGTTTCAATGAACCGTTAAGCAATGCAACGCAAATAAATGTTGAAGCGACCATCGATATGTTAAAGCTGGCAAAAGAAATGAAACATTTGAAGGTGAGTAGATGGCGGCTTGGCATTTGGTGTAGTCAATGTTGACAAGTGAGGTTAAGTCCGAAATGTTTTTTGTTACACCATTGATTTTATAATCTATACTAATAAAAGAGTAAAGTGATTGACTAACTGATTTAACGATTCATCAACGCCCAGACGAATCGGCTGAAGCTAGAATCTTGAAATTTTAGGTGGGGATCCTAAGGCGTCAGATAAGGCTGGGTTTTTGGAAATTCGCACTAGAATGGTACGAAAAGTAATAAAATGTACTAAATGTGATACCATTTGTATTTGGCGAACCAGTAGAGCTAGAACTCTGAAATTTTGGATTGGTGTTCGTTGAAGGCACCAGATGTAGCAAAGGGCTTTTTGGAAATTCGAACTATGAGTATCCGAAAAGTACTGAAATGTACTAAATTTGGTACTATTTCGTAGCATGTGAATGGATTGAGCTAAAAACTTCAAATTTGGAATGCAAATTAATGTTGAGAAGTAGGGTCGATATGAGGAGAGTTAGGAAAGCGTGTACACATGTGTACGAAAAGTACTATATTTGGTACAAATTTGATTTGAAGGTACAAATAGAGGTGGAATCCTGAAAATTGAAAGTAACATTACCGTGGGAGTGTAGGATTAGGATATGTACGCAGTTTTGGAAAATATTTGCTTATGTGTACGAAAAGTACTAAACCGTACTATAATAGGTACAATTTGTATTTGGGTGAACCGATAGAGCTGGAACAATGAAATTTTGAGTTAGGATCATTGTAGGGATGTAAGATTAGGGTCAGGATTCAGTTTAACAAATTAATACTTATGGGTACTAAATTTGGTACAATTTGAATTTTAGGTGAACCAATAGAGATAGAACCATGAAAATTGGAGTCAGGATCACTGTGGAGGTGTAAAATTGAAATATGTTGGAAGTTTTAGAAATACGTACTTATGTGTACTAAATTTGTTACAATTTAAATTGTGGGTGAAGCGATGAAGTCATGAAATTTTGATTTAGGATCATTGTGGAGGTGTAGGATTGGGATATGTAGGAAGTTTTGAAAATTCGTACTACTGTGTACTAAATTTGGTACAATTTGAATTGTGGGTCAATCGATAAAGTTGGAATCTTAAAACATGTATTTATGATGACTGTGGGGTTGTAGGATTGGGGTATGTAGGAAGTTTTGGAAATTGGTACAACTATGTACTAAATTTGGTACAATTTGAATTGCGGCTGCACAAATAGAGTTAGAATCCTGAAACTTGAATTTAGGATGACTGTGGGAGTATAGGTTTGGGGTAGGAAGGAGGTTTTGGAAATAAGTACTACTATGTACAAAATTTGGTACAATTTGAATTGTGGGTGAACCGATAGAGTTAGAATCCTGAAACTTGGATTTAGGATCATTGGAATCCTGGAATTTGAATTTGGAACCATTGTGGGGGTGTAGGATCGGAGTATGCATGAAGTTTTGTTGGATGGTTGAAGAGGGTACTTATGGAAATAATGCGTGCTAAATGGAAATTTTGGATTTGGGTGAACCTTTAGAGCTCAAATCATGAAATTTGGTACTAAATGGTACTATGGCCGATATTAATGTGTGGATTGTTTTTTCTGACATATGCAATTTCCTACATTCGCTAACGAAGTTGCGGGCATATGCTAGTTTTCAATAAAACTTGATGGAAATAATAAAAAAAAAGTTTGTACAAGAGCCAACCTTAGAGCTCGAAAATGTAACCTTGTAAAAATTGCAGAAATCCCTGAAAATGTTTATTTATTTAAAAAAAAACTCTATAAATGCTTGCATGAAATATTTATAATTAAAAGTATATAAAAATCTTAACAAAATATTCTTTAAAAAATTCACGCCTTTAGATAGTACTTGAAAAAATATTTTAAAAAAATCCACGCTTATGGATAATCTCTGAAAAAATCCTCGCTTATGGATAGTGCTGTGGATAGTTCTTGAAAACATGTTTTTAAAAAAGTTTTTTTTTTTTAAATCCATGCCTTTGGCTTTGATAAATATTTAAAACATTTAACTTGTATAAAGCAGATCGAATCCGACAGGCTTATAAATATGAATGCCCATAAAAAATTATCATACAAGTCGGAATCATTGCATCTTAATATCTTCTGTTTCATTGGCAATGTGTAATTATGTTGTTTACATATCTACATATTTTGCGTCACCATTAAATATTCAAAACTCTTCAAAATTGTTGAAATTAAGTGTTTTACATCAGATCGTTAACTGATTTTTTTTAAATAGCTTCCGCATAAATACCGGTTTTTATAAACGTCACATGGTTTAAAGCACGCGACTAGCAAGCTACCCATCAATTCAGCGGTGGAGTGCAGCACACGTCTGGCCACAATTACTCACATACCGACATCAATAACAACAGCTGGTGGTCTAGTGGAAATGTAGGTTTTCGGGTTACTAAAATCTTGAGCCAAGTCAAAACATGTGCAATAATAACCGGGTAGTTGGCAGATGTGTGGCCAGCAAAACAAAGCCCACCGAAACAGTTGTAACGACGTAGCACGACGGCCTGCTTCTGAACATTACAAATTAACTAACATTGCAAGTATTATAAAATTACATACATATGTATGTATAAAGATATGGTATATTTAAAATAAACTATTATACCAGTTACGCTATAAAACCGGCTGCATGAAAAGAAAAATCCCAAAGACAACAATAATCACGTAACGCAACTAATTTTTTTCTTCTTCTTTCAACGAAGAAAAAGTGGAAGTCGCAAGCAGACAAGCTGAAGCTGAGCCATGCTGAGGCATCGAAAAGAAAATAGGCAGTATTTGAAATTGTATGAAAGTTTTTTTGTTATTGTTTGCAAGATATCGCCATGGTAGCCTTTTTTCAATGAGCTTTTGGATATTTGTGGTCGATAGTGGCCGGTTTGGAATTTCAAAAATGGTCAAGCAAAATTGCAGGACTATCTGACCAATAGGCGTAGATTTTTTAAAGAAAATTTTTTCAAGGACTATCTGACCAATAGGCGTAGATTTTTTAAAGAAAATTTTTTCAAGGACTATCTGACCAATATGCGTAAATTTTTTAAAGAAAATTTTTTCAAGGACTATCTAAACAATAGGAGTAGATTTTTTAAAGAAAAATTTTTCAAGGACTATCTGACCAATAGGCGTAGATTTTTTAAAGAACATTTTTTCAAGGAATATCAGTTGATTTTTATGGATTATTTTTGAATAACATTCAAGCATTTTTCAAGGACTATCTGACCAATAGGCGTAGATTTTTTAAAGAACATTTTTTCAAGGACTATCTGACCAATAGGCGTAGATTTTTTAAAGAAAAATTTTTAAAGGACTATCTGACCAATAGGCGTAGATTTTTTAAAGAAAATTTTTTCAAGGACTAATTTTTTCAAGGACTATCTGACCAATAGGCGTAGATTTTTTAAAGAAAATTTTTTCAAGGACTATCTGACCAATAGGCGTAGATTTTTTAAAGAAAATTTTTTCAAGGACTATCTGACCAATAGGCGTAGATTTTTTAAAGAAAATTTTTTCAAGGACTATCTGACCAATAGGCGTAGATTTTTTAAAGAAAATTTTTTCAAGGACTATCTGACCAATAGGCGTAGATTTTTTAAAGAAAATTTTTTCAAGGACTATCTGACCAATAGGCGTAGATTTTTTAAAGAAAATTTTTTCAAGGACTATCTGACCAATAGGCGTAGATTTTTTAAAGAAAAAAATATCTGACCAATAGGCGTAGATTTTTTAAAGAAAATTTTTTCAAGGACTATCTGACCAATAGGCGTAGATTTTTTAAAGAAAATTTTTTCAAGGACTATCTGACCAATAGGCGTAGATTTTTTGAATAATGATTTTTATGGATTATTTTTGAAGAACATTCAAGCATTTTTCAAGGACTATCTGACCAATAGGCGTACATTTTTTAAAGAAAAATTTTTCAAGGACTATCTAATCAATAGGCGTACATTTTTTAAAGAAAATTTTTTCATGGACTATCTGACAAATAGGCGTAGATTTTTTAAAGAAATTTTTTCAAGGACTAGTTGACCAATAGGCGTAGATTTTTTAAAGAAAATTTTTTCAAGGACTATCTGACCAATAGGCGTGGATTTTTTATAGAAGATTTTTTCAAGGACTATCTGACCAATAGGCGTGGATTTTTTATAGAACAAAACATTTTGACTTCGACATAAAATTAACAAAAATCTACAACGGCAACCCTCTGCCAAACCCGCTTGTCATCAATGTTTCCCATCGCTAGCCCATGTATATGACGAAGTATGTGCTTGCGCGTATTTAAACAATGGACAGACAATGAAAATGGATGGACTTGTAAAACCACATTTTCCAAACTCACATTTCCCTCGCCAATTCGCAAAGAGAGTAAGAGTTTGAGAAGCTATTTGTTGGCATTATATAAAGAAAAGCTATAGTGTGTTTAAAGAAAATCAAAAAAAGAAAATAAAAACACACTTTTACATTGCATAATTCGTTAGTATGGTTTAATGTGTAGATTTTTCCAATTTTTTTATTTTATTTTCTTTACTCAAGTTAAGGCGTCTCCTCCTATCATATATCACATGGAGTGTTTTTCTTCTTCTTGTTCGACGTCGTCGTTGGCGTCTTTGGAGTCAAACTGGCAACGACATAAATTATACGATGCCCAGATACATGTGGAAGTGTCATGTTGGCTTAGTTGTAGCCGACTTATCTCGGAGTAGTTTTTCATTATTGCAAGACATTAAATATTTGCAAAATTTACATATTCAAGGAAGACAATGAAAAAAGTACTAATAATTGGTAATGGCAATAAATGCGAGGGGAAATTCATTAATCAATTGAGTTTATGTAAGCTGCTATAAATTTGTGAAACTATATAAGCTGTAGTTCGAACTATGTGTATTTTTTTTTTTGACAATATAAATAGGTTTATGAGACATGCAGGAGTGGATTTTGTAATAGCAATTTTTCCATGAATTGGCGCATCTATTTAGCCTTATGCGATAATATTATTTTCCTATAACCTATAACATATTCTTATATTTATAATGTTAGTCTTTGACGAATGAGGGTATATACACGTTTATACGGCAAAAATGTGTGTCATCGAAATATTATGTTATTATGCTTCCTTGGACCAAATTCGTTTAAAACAATTCTTTTCTGTCCGGCCGAATGGTGGACACAATAACTCTCAATTTGCACATCCGTCCACTGCTTCTGGTGCTTCTTCCCCACTCTCTTAATAAAATGGATTAACAAATAATCAAATTTTTGCATTTTGTGAGGAAGGTGCCAGAAGGATTGTTCCCATCTTCGAACTTGTATTATTATTTTAGAATACAACATGTATTAATTTATTATATTGTTTTCATAGAAATCACCGTATGTCGGAAGAGCTATTCAAACAACACACCAATAGCGACCATAATTGGGCCACTGTAAAAAAAATATTTTTTTCCGATTTTCTGAAAATTTTCAACCACGCATCCTTCTTAATTTTTTTTTAAGGCGGCCCATTTTATCGAAAATTTGCCTAAAGTCATCCTGAAAATTTTCGGAAAATCTGAAAAATTCCCATCTCCCACCTCCTTTATGACCTAATCAAAATTGTATCGCATTCAGTACCATTTAGTACACATAAGTACAAATTTCCATTACTATTTAATCCATACAATTCAAAAGAAGTTGTACCGAATTTAATACCTTCAAAAACAGCTCTTTGGCACATCTATCCTACACTCCATTAGTAACCCTCATACCAAATTTAAGAGTTCTATCTGTACCGGTTACAAATGGTAGCATAAAAATACAAATGGTAGCATAAGTCTATGCAAGGACCGAAAAAACTTAATTAAAAACCAGTGATCGGAGCAGTATAGTCGGACGACCCGACCATAAGATACCCTACACAACTTCCACGGAAATGTTTCTCTGGTTCTATATTCTGAACTTGGACAATATTTCGAGATATTTGCACTCTCCTGACCGATTAGAGGTCAACAAATATTACTAATATTAAGTACAGCTCTTCTAATTACTTGTCCAGATTCCCTTCTCCATGGGTTGTATTGTGATGTTCGGCTTTCAATTGAGGCCTGTAGATCGACTCGAAAAATCCCAATATTATTATCTGATCACCACCGAAAATTATAGGTATTCTCATTACCATCCCTGGATCCGAGTGGAAAGTTTCAAAGGCTTCAGCGCTATATTTCCGCCCTCTAGTGTGGCAATGCGTTACTAAATAATATATAAAAGTTTGTCATTTTTCACACAAAGGGTCCATTTAACACAAAGTCAGGGTCCGATCCCATTCTCCATGTAAAAATTCGTGATGTTTGGACCATAATTGCGACCTTTGGAGCGACCAGAAAAATAGGCAAAAGTAAAGTTTTTGGTACATTTCATCCCTTAAATATTAACCTATCTTTACCAAATACAATAGGGACCTTCTTTGGGCAGAACCCATCCTGCATGCAAAATTTCGTGAAGATTGGTCCATAACTGCGACCTGTATCGTGTTTAAAAATTATAATGGACAGGCGGACATACATGTCTACATCGACTTAGCTAGTCGAGATATGATGATCGGTATACTTCCAATATTTCGCGGCGTTACAAGCTCTTGGGGCTGCACAAAGCTATAATACCCTGACACCATAGTTGTATAGGGTAAAAAATCCACTTCTGTGTAAGGAAAATATTTAAAAAGAACCCATGCATATGTAAGGACCCTAAAATATAATTTAAAATAATACACGTCTATAAAGACCTAAAAAATACGCAAGAAAAATATTGAAATTCCCAAAAACCTGACCGAAATCCACAAAATACCGAATAATGGTGGTACCGATATATAGAGGTTACCGCAAAATATAAGTCAATATAACAATTTTTAGTACGGATATGTATCATTCAGGGAGAACCTCAAATACCAACAAATTACAGCCTGACTAAAATCCCCAAAATACCGAGTATTGGGGAATATCGTTATATGGGGGCTACACTAAAACGTGGACCAATATATAAATTTTGCAATAGCAAACATCCTAGGGGTACTAGCAATATCTATGCAAAATGTCAGAACATTATCTTAAATATTACAATCTCTATGTGGAGTTCAACAGACGAGCGGGCATGCGTAAATCTACATAGAATTTTATTCTGATCAAGAACATATATTTTGTGGGGTTTCCGATGAATATTTCGAGGAGTTGCAAGCGGAATGACAAATTTAATATACACTCTACCTTATGGTGGACGTTATAAAATCTCACGCCTATTTAAAGACCCACACACATATATTGGCAACACAGCTGTGGGCGAATTTAACTTTCCCATCCCTGCCAATCACACAAGTGAGTAATATTAGAACAACAACAACTCTTCAACATACAATTCTTACCTTGGAGAAAAGCTCGTGTCCCATAGCCTTGCTCTTCTAAGCTCACGAGTGCAATAGAAATCAAACGATGACGGCAACGGCGACTGCGACGACAACGATTGTTCAGACGACCGAGGATGACACGAATGAAAAACGTAAACAAACCATACCACCACGAAATGATCACTAACAAAAACAAAGAACAAATGGTAGAAACAACAAAAACACATAGCCCCAATTTTATTTGACACAACTTTTTTTATTGGCAAATAATTATATTTTCAATGATTTGATAATTTCAAATTTAAACACTTGCGTCAAACACTTTTCACTTCACTTTGTAAAAATTTACAGATGATAGACCATTAAATTATTACCGAAATTAAAGAAAACACTACTCGCGAAACTCCCGACAAACAACTCGCGCCCGTCTTCAATGAAACACACGAAACAACTGAAGAGAAAAATTATTGTAAGGTTGCCGTAATCAATTTAATTAGTGTGATGATGGATGTGATGTCTCTTTTAGTTTAGGGATTAAAGGAGTGAATATCGATATCGATTTTAAATATTGAAATAGTTATTGTTACCTCCACTAAATAGTTTGCTATAAACATTAATAAAACAGTAAAATGATTGACTTACTGATTTAACGCTGCATCAACACCCAGACAAAACGGTTGAAGCTAAAAGCTTGAAACTTGGGGGAAGGTCACTCTTAGTTCGAAGGTGTCAGAACAGACTGGGGCTTTGGAAATTTGTACTGGAGCGGAACGAAAAGAACCAAATACGGTACCACTTGTATTTGTCGGACCGGTAGTCTTAAACTTGAGGATAGATTTATCAAAGGAAATTCGAACTAATTAAATTGTGTACAACTTCATAGCCTGAGAACATATAGAGATAAACACTTGAAATTTGGAATGGGAATCAAGGTTGAGAAGTAGAGTCGATATAAGGAGGTGGTTTGGGAAGTGTGTACAAAAAGTACTAAATATGGTACAATTGAATTTTGAGGAACAGATGAAGCTGACATTTGAAATTAACATACTCTTGGAGTCTAGAATTAGGATATGTAGGTAGTTTTGGATGTTAGTACTGTAGGTAGTTTTGGAAGAACTAAATTTGCACTTAGATGAACCGCTAGAGCTGGAACCCTGAAATTTGGAATTAATATAACTGGGATATGTGGGAAGTTCTGTAAATACGTACTTATGGGTACTAAATGTGGTACCATTTGGATTTGAGTGAACCGAATATTGAAATTGGCAAATAAGATTGTTATTGGATTGTATGTAAAGGAAATTTTATAGGTAGTAAAGGAAATTGTTACATATGTGTACAAAATGGTACAAAATTTGATACAATTTTGAATTAAGAATTAAAATTATACTCATGTGTACTAAATGGTATCAAATGTGATACAATTTTGGTGAACCAATAGAGCTGGAATCCTCAAATTGGGAAATATGATTTCCGTTGGATTGTTATTGGCAGTTATTGACATAAATATTTATATGTACCAAATTTCTTAAATTTGTATTTGGGTAAAACTATAGACCTCGAATCAGGAAATTTGGAATTAATTTGGGAAATAAATACTATAAGAATAAGGAAAGTAGTAAAGTCGGACGGGACCGACTTTATGACACCCTTCACCACTATGGGTGTATTCTTGAGACGCATTCTAAGGATATGTGCGCGATTTTGAAGGATATGTGATCTTTATCTAAAATTGACCCGAATTTATCCTATAATAAACTTTTTATTTGGACAGATATATAGTCCTTTACTACAATGGGACAAAGTTATGTAAATCGATTTAAAGCAAACATCAATTACATCGTTCTGTGCACAATGTTGTGCGTTATGCAAAATTTCATGTCAATCTGACATACATGAAAATCAGTATGGGCCTATCGGCCATATTTTGAGCCCTTAGTGCATTATTTACTTCAAATCAGATGAAAATATATATGGGTGCTACATATATCCAAATCTGAACGGATTTCAACGAAATTTTCCAAACGTTAGGATACAGTAACTTCAGTACGTTGTGCAACAAAATCGGACTAAAATAGATATGGGAGATATATATTAATCTGAATCAATTTCAACGAAACTTTACAGAAGTTGAGCTTCAGTACATTATGCAAAATTTTGCTTCAATCTGCCATATTTTTGGTACTTGGTGAACCATTTACTTAAAATCGGACGAAACTATATATGAGGGCTTTATCTAAATCTGAACCGATTTTAACAAAACTTGACACACGTTAGACACTACGCACTGTGGTACGTTGTGCAGTACGTTTTGTGGTAATCGGCTTAAACTTGGGTTTTTGGTGCACGATTTGCTTAAAATCGGACGAAAATATATATGAGAGCTGCATCTAAATCTGAACCGATTCCAACAAAACTTGGCACACGTTAGGCTATACTAATTTCAGTACGTGGTACAAAATTTTATGGCAAACGGCCCAACTTTGGGCGCTCGGTGCACCATTTACATAAAATCGGACGAAAATATATATATATATGGGAGCTATATCTAAATCTGAACCTATTTTCACGAAACTTAGCAAACATCATTCTATACTCAATTCAGTATTCTATTCCAAATTTCGTGCAAATCGAAGGATATATATAGGGACTTGGGTCACCATTTACATTAAATCGAACGAAAATATATATGGGACCTATATCTAAATATGAACCGATTTTTACCAATTTCAATAGGATTAGTCCTTGGGTAAAATAAATGAGATGTTCCAAATTTCATCCAATTCGGATCATAAATACGACCTGTACTTTGTTTACAATTTAACATCAACAGACGAACGTACATGCATAAATCGACTTAGAAAGTGTTTCTATGCATATTCTCAAAAGGAACCATGTGTATCTCGTTTCCTTTTGCCTGTTACAAACATATGCATAAAGAAATAATACTATGTACCACAGTGTGGTGAAGGGCACAGAAATAGATTTCTGCTACGATCAGGAATGTCCTATAGTATTGAGATATGGAGGTAATTTTGAAAAAACGTACAAATATAGACAAGATAAAACCAAAATAATGTTATATTATAACGATGAGTCTACCAGAGTTAAAGCACAAGAAAGGCAGAACGTCATCCAAACAGTAAAATTTGGAAAAATGTCAATAATCATATAGGGGTGCACATCATGTAAAGGCATGGGAGACTTAGCTTTTATAGAAACAACGCTGGACGAACATTTGTGCTATGGACTTTGGGTTTTATCAGGAACAACAAGTCACATTTTCAATGTTACAAACATAAATTACATATAATGCGGATGTGACTTCTTTATAACTGTGACATAGGTTTGGATACACTAGCCCAAAGTCCCGACCTAAACCCTAGAGACAATTTGTGGGCATATTTTGAAAAAATAATAATAATTTGGCATTTGATGTTTTGGATTCTTACATGATTTTTATGGTCCCTAAAAAATGTCTTGAATTTTATTTACGAAAATCTTGAAAAATTATGTTTTTTTTAAATAATTTGTTTTACCTTCCCACTCCCAAAAACAAAGTTTTGTGCATTCGTTGCAAAGTGACAACACATTGCAGTGGGAAACGTATGTATTTGTCTTCAAATGCCTTGTTTACCACATAGACAGGTGAGGTGGTATTGCTGGTAGCGTAAGTACATCGATTTGTTACAACTTGTAACTTACAAGAAACATTTGGGTGTAAAAGGTTTTTTGTAGCGGTAGTTTCTGGGGAGAATACCTCTAACAAAAAGCTAATGGAGCTGATGAGGATCCGTTTGGAGATTCGAAACCCGCCAACATTTTTTAAAATGTTTTCACTATCTATTGCTCAGTTTCAACAGATTTCTAGTTAATGTGTGATTTTATTCCTTACTTTATAATTTAAAATCCGCAGGAACATGTCATCACTGTAAATATGTAAATGTAATCGAATATTTATTTTCTTACAATTCATTGATATTCCAAGTGTCATCACCTAACAATAATAACTCAGTAACTGAATGAATGAACGCTCGCTTAATGGCCCTGCACCTTAGATTTTGCATATAGCAAATTGTAGGAGGTGGGCGAAAGTGAGACAAAATTTTGACTCGATAACATCTTAATTTGTAATCAATGATTTATTTACAGCACGGAATAACAATGAGCTACTAGTTCTAACTTTTTTTCTTCTTCTTCCTCCCATATAGGCCTTTGTTCACGTTTCCTCAGCGTTTGCCAATTGTTTGGCTTTGCACGGGGAAGAACGTTTCTATACTGAACATTTGGGTATTAATAGCGAAGATTTGCTGTGCATTAAAAATATTTTGGGCAATGAGAAATTTGATCGCATGGAAGTGGATATGGTGGGAAAGTATCCCAACACATATTGCTTTACAAAATCCTTGGCGGAGGAGGCTGTGCTGAGATATAGTGGCAATTTACCGGTATGCATATTTCGGCCGGGAATAAGTGAGTATAAATATATGGTGTTAGGCAGATTTTATTAATAACTACATGATGTTTGATTTTTACAAATAGTCCTACCCACAAGTGCTGAACCTGTTCCCGGTTGGATTGATAATTTATATGGACCCATGAGCGTGTTATATGGAGCTGCCTATGGTGTATTGCGTGTCATGTATGGTAATCCTAATCAAAATGCTGGGTTAGTGCCTGTGGACTTTTGTGCCAATATGATGTTGGCCTGTGCTTGGTATACAGCAACGGCGGTTAAGCAAATGTAAGTTGGAAATATTTGGACTAGGATGCAATAGATATTATAAATATATATCTCCATTCAGACCCTCCAGCGATCCTCCAATTTACAATTTGGTACCCGATGAATCGAACACCTTGCACTGGGGTGCTTATAAACGTTTCGTCGAAGAACATGGTGTGGAAATACCGCTGGCCAGTATGATCTGGTATCCATTTTTAATATTCGCTCAAAATGCCTATTTCTATCGTTTCCTGATCTTAATCTATCACATCTTGCCGGGATATTTTATTGATTTTGTACTGCTGTTATTGGGCAAGAAACCTAGGTAAGATATTTGAAAATGTATTTATTATTTTATTTTTTAATAATTTATTGTGGTTTTTCAGGATGACAAAGGCGTATAAGAAAATCCACAAGCAGTGCAGTTTGTTGCGTTACTTTTTACAGAACAGCTTTACTTTCGACACAACAAATACGAAGAATTTATGGAAAATTATGTCAGCCGATGATCGCAGAATATATAATTTTGATATGGCTGCACTGGATTGGAGTCAATATTTCTACAATAGTTTGTTTGGTTTAAGACGATTTTTGGCCAAAGAAGATCCATCGACAATACCACAGGCCAAGAAATTGCTGAGAAAGTAAGTAATCGTATTTGAATAAAAATACGGGGTTAAATATTTTGGGGAGTAGATTTTTATGGATGTGCATATGCATGTATGGATATGCATAACCTAAAATAAACATTGGTACGTACGGATCAACTTATTATACTACCATGATGTGGAAATTCAATATGCATAAAATCTATCAGACTCCTATAAGAGCGTATTTGAGCATATGAAATGTCTGGAATTTTTTTTACAGTATCAAAGGGTACATGCCCATGGCCATAAGGCTGAGGGTATAAATGCGCAAGCCATTGTATTGCATGGAATTGGGAAGCATGTAGGAGGGTCAATAATGGTATTGGACTGTCTTTACTTGTAAATGTAATGAAACGCTATGGTTCCCTTCGCTGAAGAAAATATACCGAAATATGTCATAGATTGCTTGTGGAAGTCAAAAACCAGCTTTTTATAATGACAAGCACAATCAGATCTTTACTCTATAGAAAAATCTTTGGAGTAACAAACATAACCCATTCCCAAAGGATCAGCGAACATACACATCGCAATATTATTACCAATTGTAGATTAAGTCCGAAGATGGGAGTTGGAGATGGTACCAAATTTCAGAACTAAAAATGGTTCAAATATATATTTACACTCAATCCTGTTGTGTAACACCCTTAAAATACCGAATATTGGGAGGTACCCTTATATATTAATAGTTTTGAGTTGTTTTTTGTAGCAGCCCTATTGTTTTTACACATAGGGATGAGGTTACAGACGTTGACCAAGTAAGATTTGGGTCGTACCGGATCGTAAACCCCGCTGTCGTAAAACGATAATTTGTAGTTGGGAGGTTGGCTATACATTGTGAACAAAAATATCAAATTGCAGAAAATTTGGTGGAACATCTCCAAAATACAGAATATTAAGGGGACCGTTATAGGGAGACTACCCCAAAACTTGAGACAATACTAATAATTTTTGAGTATAAAGGAATGCACGAAGAACCCAAAATACCAATTTACAACCAATTAGTATTTACAACATCTGTGCAAAATTTTAGAGCACTATATTAATTATTATATCTTAAATTGTAATGCATGCGGTCATATCCTCTACCATCGGTTCAGATTTTAATAGAGCTCCAATATGCGTCAAGGTGCAACTATGACGCTTCAGCAATCCGATGAGTATTCATTTTGGCACAGACGACCAAGTCAAAAATCGCTTCAAGTCCGAGGTATTTTGTATTCAAAGATGTTCAGATCATGGTATAGCTTCCATATATTCAGTTCGTTTTCATGACAAATTAGGCTGTATTAGGAGCACCTCACTCACACCTATACTCATACAGGTGTAAGGTATCATATAGTCGGCTTCACCCGACTTTGGTGCTCTCTTGAATGATTTTCAAATGATCAGGAAAAACAAGTATTGGGGTAATTTTAAACAATTCTTTCTCTAGACAAATTGAAGTTGTTTTTATATATTTATTATACCCTACACAAGCTTTTGTAACGTCACGAAATAGCGGAGACCCATCTAGACCCATCTTTAAGTGTACCGATTATATTGATGATGATCTAGACATCTTTCTCCGCCAACAGTTATGGACCAATCGAAAGTTTGCATGTAGATTCGATTCTGGTCCTCCCTCAACCAATGATTCCAAATTCAAATTTCACCCACAAATAATTAATTAACCCACACCTACACCCCGACAGTGATTTTAAATCCAAGTTTCAGGATTCCAACTCCATAGATTCACCCACAGTTCAAATTGTATTTAGTACACAATAGTACGAATTTCCAAAACTTCCTATATACCCCAATTCTACACCTCCACAGTGATCCTAAATCAAAATTTTAGAATTCCAACTCTATCGGTTTACCCACAATTCAAATTTTACCAAATTTAGTACACAGTAGTACCAATTACCAAAACTTCCTACATACCCCAACCCTACACCCCCACAGTGATCCCAAATCCAAGTTTCAGGGTTCCAACTCTATCGGTTCACTCACAATTCAAATTGTACCAAATTTTTGTACACATTACTACAAATTTGTAAAACTTCCTACATATCTCAATCTTACACCTCAACAGTAATCCTGGCTCCAAATTTCATGATTCTAGCTCTATTGGTTCACCTAAAATTCAAATTGTACCAAATTTAGTACCATTTAGTACCCATAACTTTTATTTTCGTAAACTGAATCCTGACTCCAATCCCACACCCCTACAGTGATCCTGACTCCAAATTTCATTGTTCCCGCTCTATAGGATCACCCAAATCCAAACTGTTCCGATTTAGTACTTTTGGTACACATAAGTAAAAAATTTCCAAAACTACGTTTATATCCCAATCCTACACTCCGACGGTAATTTTAATTTCAAATTCCAGGATTCCAGCTCGATCCAAATCCAAATCAAATTTGTACCAAATATAGTACCATATAGTACTTTTCGTACACATGAGTAGGCACATTCAAAACCATCTCCTCAAAATGGACCCTACATCTCAACCTTAATTCACACTCCAAACTTCAAGTTTTTAATGCTATCCGTTCACATGCTACAGAATTGTACCAAATTTAGTACATTTTCGTACTTTTCGGATAGTTATAGTTAGAATTTCCAAAAACCCTTTGGTACATCTATCCTACACTCCATCAACGACCACCAAACCACATTTCAGAGTCCTAGCTCCACCAGTTCGCCAAATACAAATGGTATCACATTTAGTACTTTTTAGTAATTTTCGTACCGTTCTAGTACGAATTTCCAAAAACGCCGCCTTATCTGTGACCTTTGGACCAATGGTGAACCTCACCCAAAATGTCAAGATTCTAGCTTCAGACGTTTCGTCTGGGCGTTGATGAATAGTTAAATCAGTCAGTCAATCACTTTACTCTTTTATTAGTATAGATTAGTACCTTTTAGTACTTTTCGTACGGTTCTAGTACGAATTTCCAAAAACCCAGCCTTATCTGTCACATTTGGGCCAAGAGTGACACTCACCCAAAATTTCAAGATTCTAGCTTCAGCCGGTTAGTCTGGGCATTGATGAATCGTTAAATCAGTCAGTCGGTCAATCACTTTACTCTTTTATAGTATAGATTACATTAATGTACGCACTTGGATGCGAAAGTTATACTTAAAACTTTACTGGGTTCTACAAATTCAGGTATTTTATTAGTACTACCGGTAACCTACTAGAGGGCGGACATGTCGCGATATTCTTTATACAATTTTTCATGTAGGTCCAGTTATGATTAAGGACGTCGCCTTAAATTTTCGGTAATGATCAGATTATATTTAGAGGATGAAATCAACTAAGAACCCTTTATTTTTGTTTTCCTAGTCGCTCTAGAAGCCAAAATTAGTAACAAAGTAAAATGACTATTTTGACAATAATAAGGCAATATTTAGCGGATCAAATGTTTCAATACTTTTGTGTTAAGAATTACAAACTTTTCACCCCGGGAAAATATGACACAGAAAAGTTTCCAAAAAAATAAAGAAGTGTGTTGACCTTTAATATAAGATTAATTCTCTTAATGGAAGAGGGTATCATATTGTCGGCCCCGTCCGACTATATTGCCCCGCTCACAGGTTTTATTTGTATTTGTAACATAAAGCGTATGTCAACAAAACCTAATGACATGTTAAGTTTTTTTCTATGTCAATAGAAATTTTGTGGTTGACTGTTAATTAATTTTAATTATAGCAAATTATATAAGTCGATGAACCCTTAACACTGCACATTGACCCAGTAATACAAAACATTTCTTATCCTAAAGTTATAATTAACATTAATTATTATTTTTATTACTAGAATATATTTTAAAATTCAAAATTCTAAATATTGTTAGCACTAGATAACAACGTTAATAAATAACCTTAGATTTTTAAATTTTATTTTCAATAAAATTATTTTAATATGTCTAAACAAATTACTTTACTCTATTGTCCACTAAAGATTCTAATAACGATCTTGTTTGGTATAAACAATTTATTATCACTGAAAAAAAAAAAACATTTTCATTAACATAACTATAACAATTTGATACTATAGCATTTCTCCTATAACAAATGTCTAGTCGAAAGTCCACTGAAATCGATTCAGGAAATCAATTTAAGTACCTATCTAAAAATATATGGTAATTTTCTGTTATAAAGGTGATAGAAGAGAAATATTTTTTTATAACCAATTCAATGGACCGGAATATAAGTGAAAACATTTCTTCCTTGTCGAAGAAGAAATGTTCGTATAACTAGTTCCATAATTGCATACAACTCTCGTGAATTGTGATATTTAATCTAGTATCTGAATATGGCTCTATTATAGCAAAGTAAGTTGTTTTATGACTAAAATACAAACGAAAAAATGTTCCATAATATAATTATGACGTTTGATCGCTTTTTTCAAAAATCAATTTTAATTCGTTCTTTCCGTTTTGTTTAATAAAAGTACAAAAATATTGAAAACTTTCCATACTTGCGGCAAGTTGTTTGTGTCCATTCAACAAAATAAGTAATTTCATTTACGTCAATTCTTATTTAGTAACATTCTGTTGTTACGTGTTAATAATAAAAAAACACTCCCATATAAATCAAAAAATTAAATCATTTACCATATTTGTTATTTTGCATTTTTATTTTTTTATACGTCAAGTTATTTTTAGAATTGGGTTAACGCATCAAAAGCGTTTAGTAAATGCATAATAATTAAAGTAAATTAACAAATAATGATAAAAGGATATCAGATCATTTTATTTCAATAATAAAATTAGTACCACAATTTCCATAATCTAGTGTATATTAGATTCATATCTAATTGAATGTCTAAAACTTAATAAGGTATAAATCGGGGGATAGAATTTATTAGTATACTTCTTCTTTGAAACCCCAACAAATAGGAAATACTAATATCTCACATATATCGATATTAGACAACACAAGATTCACCATGCGCTTAATATAATGAACAGTTGCCCTATAGACCCCATTTTCAGATTTAGTGCAAGTTTGGTAAAAATATTAGGATATGCACTCAGCCGATTAAATTGGATACTGCATACGAGACAAAAACTTATTGAAATATTGACCCTATGTGGGAAAGACCGAAAATTCCGAGATTATGCGAACCGACCAAACATGCCGACATATAAAAACCGACTCCAAATTGTCTGCAACGCAATTGGCCCCTATAAACTTGGGGTCTAAAACCAATATTCCGATCCAAAAGGGTGAAGGGTGAAAAGGTGAAAATCAATGAAAAAAACATTGTACTCTCCTCAAAAAAAAAAAAAAAAAAAAAAACTTAACATCGGACTGCATGCATACCTTTCCAACATGTGACTTATTTCAAACCAGTAAGAAAAGTACAAAAGTCGAACGGGGACAACTTTTAGGTTGGCGCGTATGAAATGTCGGATTCTCTTTACATGCGGACGTTTGTCTCCCTGTTTTCGTTATACTTTTGTCTTTGGCATAACCTCATTAATAGTCGTATTGTCCATTGCCAGAGACTCATTTCAGCAAAATAGGTTTTCTCGAATGTCTTCCCTTTTGTTTTTTCTTTTGAGTTTATTTATTGTAATTTTCTTATATGAGTACAAACTTGGTAAAAGTGCTGCAAAAGCAGCACACAACATAAACCAAGCGTTTGTTGGTTTGAAAAAATTCGGACTGGCGATTTTTCACTGTAAAATGAGCCGCGCGGAAGACTCAAAACGTCTGTGAACAATGATGATCTGAAGGATCTAGTTGAAGCGTATCCAGCTGTATCCACGATGGAACTTGCTATCAGGATGAAAGTACTGATGAGATGCACGATAAGTTAAAAATTGCCAAATGCCATTTTAAATGATTCCCATTGATATGAAATCGGAAGATATTAATGTGGGAGCTCATATATAAATCTGGGCCGATTTAAAAAAAACTTGACATATGGGCTTTTCTAAAAAAAGGTAAACCAATTATGCTTAAATACGTTAACTAAAGACAAACATACAAATAAATACCACATTGACCGAGAAAAATTCTTCGCAAATAAAGGTATGCCAAATTCTGATATTTTGAAAGTGCAATAATAATTCTTGATATCTCTTATTCAAGTAAGGAATATTAAAAGTTCAAAATATTCAAACAATTCTCAGATTTTTCCCATTATTAGAAATGGTGTCTAAGGTCATGTATAGTCGCGTGAGTGACCACTCTTTTGTGGCTTTTATTTCGAAAGATAAAAACCGGAGGCCCTTAAATTTTTTTTACCACTGATAGTGCTTTTAAAGTTCTACAAAAAAAGTAATAAGGGTGAACTGTATGAAATGTAATAGTTTTCGATTTATTTAACATTTAAAATTTGATTCTGCTTCTGAAAGTCGTGTAAGTGACTGCGAGAAGTGCCCATATCCATTCGGTATGATGCAGCTCGCTGTACATAGTCTCGTGTCTATCGAACAAACTTATGGTATTTGCTTGTAATCAAACGATTTCCTCGGCTCAGTTTGGTACTATCGTTAAATCGGACGAAAATATGTATGCGGAGGATAATAAATGGAAAATAAATTCACGATGTTCAACATTTTTTATTTCGATTACGAATACATAAAGGGTCATTTTTGGAGCTATTTCAATGTTAAAAAATTCATAAAAAGGCATGAAATCTCTATTTGAATCGATGTAAATCTTGACCTCGACTGTGTCTTAAATGGTCCATCCGCTTAGTACAATTTCGGATATAATATATCTAAAGAAATCAACTTTCTGTTAGAGTCTAGCAAAATTCGCAATGTTTTCATTCTCTTGTGTGGTAATGGAAACAAAAAACCATATATGTACATGTAAATTCCTTTACAAATATTAATATAACTTCCATATTTGCCCAATAGAATTTATATAGATTTAAGGTGAATCATCCCTCTAGTAACTTTTTCACATCATGTTTTCCGGGAGTGCATATGATCATAATATGAAAATGTTGTCACTAATCAAAAAATATCATCATAAAGAATAAGCATTTCTTTAGCAGATACACCGTTCCCAAGTAAAAGTTCCTACTTGTGTTCTCTACAGAAACCAGAAAAGGACCAAAGACTGTATTATTCTTTTCATATTCTTAATATATACGGATATTTTTGAAAAAAAAAAATGGTCCATACCAGCGACTTGTACTTTCATTTCTTATTCCCCGAAGAAGAACCAGTAAGGAAAGTAGTAAAGTCGGACAGGGCCAACTATATGATACCCTTCACCACTTTGGGTATATTTTACATATGTATCCGAAAACACGTCGCTATACTGTTTAAAATTTAATCTCAATCAGACACCCATTGAATATTTGGCGTACAATTAACATAAATAAGTCGAAATTATATATGGAAGCTAAGTTATATCTATATCTGAACCGATTTCAAGCAAACCTGCCAGAAATCCATACCATAGTCAATCGAACTATAGTATGGATCTTTAGTGTTCAATTTGCTTAAAACCATCACATCATTCTAGACTTAATTTAGTACGCTATGCCAATATTCTTGCTTATCAAAAGATTTACAGGGACTTTGGTGCACCATTTACCTAAAATCGGGCGAAACTACATATGGAAGCTGTATCTAAATATGAACCGATTATCACGAAACTTAGCACACGTCATTCTAGATCTAATTCAGTAGGCAGTACCAAATTTCGTGCAAATCGAAGGATATATAGGGACTTTGGTACACCATTTACCTAAAATCGGACGAAAATATATATGGGAGCTATATCTAAATATGAACCGATTTTTTTCCAATTTCAATAGGGTTCGTCCTTGGGCCAAATAAGTGAGCTGTGCCAAATTTCATCCAAATCGGATCATAAATGCGAACTGTACTTTGTTTACAATTTAACATCAACATAAATCGACTCAGAAAGTGATTCTATGCATATTCTCAAAAGGAACCATGGGTCTATCTCGACTCCTTTTGCCTGTTACAAACATATGCACAAAGACATAATACCCTGTACCACAGTGTGGTGAAGGGTATAAAAACAGAACGTCAACTCCCCCCTCACTTCGTTGTTGTTAGTTTTGTACTTGATACGAGCAAAACCGCACATGATTGTTGTAATAACGCATGTAACTAAATTCGAAGAAACGAGACAAGACATAACAAAGAAGAAAACATAAAATCAAAATAGAAAAATTAAAAACAACACTCCAAAGTTATTTTTTCACACTCTCTGACATGAAACCAGTATTTAAGAATTTTTGAATTACATTCATAAAATACAGAAATCCGGACATTGGCAACACTTTCTGATCACATAATATATGAATTAATTTTTCAGTGTGTTGACATGCGCCCCTCTGTACGTATATAGCTATAGTATGAACTAGGGATATGTAGTCGAGCGCAAAAGTCGACTTTGCCGTTTCGACAGAAAGTGAAGAGGTCTGTGGCCGATTTGAACGATACTTATACTTCAATAATAAGGCCATCATTTAAAACAAACATTATTCAAAAATTACTTTTCGTAATAAATCTCACTTTTTGTTTCCACAATTGTCATACACTAAGATATATACATGGATATAATGAAATCAAAGCCTATATCATAAAAATCGGAATAATTAAGTCAAATAAACATTAACATAATTTATTTATTTATTATTTGGAATACATATAAAAAACTATTTTAATTTTATTGCTTTCTATTTTTAATTTTAGATTCCAAATTTTACACTGTGCCGTACACCTTGTGGCCTTTGCCGGTATTGCCTGGTTGCTGTGGTCATTTTTGAAATTTATTTTCCTGTCATAGTGATATTTCCCAAGGAAGTGGATTATGTTTAGTTGTTTAATGTGTATTTTTTTAATTTTTACATTTTAGTTAATAAGATTTTCTCGCCCCTTTACTAACTACATCATGGATTTGCTAACAATAAATAAACAAATTTGTTTTGGTATTGAATTGTTATTGTTGATGTTATTTAAATATGGGAAAGGCAAAAAAAAAAAAAAAAAATATTAAACAATTAATAGCAGCAATGCTTTCGTTTTAAGTAACTAAACAAAACTTGCCCAACGACAACATTAATATTTTTTATTAATTTTTTTTTAATAATGGAGAAAAGGGCAAACAACCTGAAACGCAAGTCGCCTATCTATCTATCAATCAAGAAAAATAGGAAAAAAGGTTCAATCAATATTTAATTAAAGGTCAGTGTATTGGAAATTGCATAATATTGTCGATTACAATTCATGAATATGGAAGTGTGTCTTTATTTCCTCGGTTATATTTAAATTGTTGTTGTTATTGTTGTAAATTAAAATACTTAAATTCTCGGTATTTAATGTATTCTGTATTGAATTTATGTGTGGTTGTGTTGTTGCTGCTGCTGTTGTTGTTGTTGTTCGTGATTTCATTGGAAGCGTTACAGTAATAAAATACCCACTAATAATCCGTCTACAATAGATAATAATTTAGATTTTTCTAGTCTCGCATTAAATAATTTGTGTTTTGTTTTCATTATTTTATTAAATCTTCATTATCTGATATTGCCGGTTTTGGTGAATTGGAGATTGAATAATTAATAAAAAAAGAAAGAAATTAATAAAATATTATTTTGTTGAACCTGTTAATGGGAGATTATACGAATTTTCAATATTGAAATTTGAACTTATTAATTATAAAATTTTGAAGACATCAATTGTTACAGGCGCTAATAAAAATTATTTGGAAAAAATCCACGAAATTGATAATAATTTAAAGGTAGTCCCTGAAACAAAATTAAAAAAACACGCCTTTTTGTAGTCTATTTATTCTTGGACATAAAAAATATATATTTTTTAAATCCACGCCTATTGGTAGTCCCTGAAAAAATATATATTTTTTTAAATCCACGCCTATTGGTAGTCCCTGAAAAAATATATATTTTTTAAAATCCACGCCTATTGGTAGTCCCTGAAAAAATATATTTTTAAAAAATCCACGCCTGAAAAAATATTGGACGTCTTGCGCGTTTATACCATCAGCTTGGTCTTCTCGCCGTTTACTGCCAGACGCAATTTGCAGACTCCTTCACAATTTGTTCAACGGTGGCTGTTACCGCTTGCAGTGTTCGACCCATTATGTCGATGTCTTCGGCGTAGGCGAGTAACATGTGTTGTTTGGTGTACATAGTGCCATTTCTGTTCACTTTTGCCTCTCGTATGACCTTTTTCAGCAGGATGTTAAAAAGGTCACACGACAAACTGTCACCCTGTCTAAATCCTCGTTCGGTATTGAAAGGCTACGATAGGCCTTTTCCGACTTTAACTACTGATCTTGTGCCAGTTAAAGTTATCCTGCATAGCCGAATTAATTTTGCAGGAATGCGAAACGCAGACATGGCTTTAAACACCACTGAACGAATTGGAGTGTCGAATGCGGCTTTACAGTCGACGAATAGGTGGTATGTGTCGATGTGTTTTTCGTGGGTCTTTTCCAGGATTTGGCGTAGAGTTAAAATATGGTCAATTGTCCACCAGGTCTGCCAGGTCTGAAGCCGCATTGGTATGGTCCAATAATGTCATTGACCATTGGCTTCAATCGTCCACACAGCACACTGGATAGCAAGATATCTTATTGGTTCTGGGGTATCTTCTTCACTGCCACTATTTGATATCACAAGTTTTTCAAAATACTCCTTCCAGATCCTCAACACGCTGGCTGTATCTGTCACCAGGTTTTTTTCTTCATCTCTACAGGAGGATGTGCCTGCACCAAAGCCTTCGGTTTGGTGTTTTACTCGTTGGTAAAATTTCTGGACTTTATTCTGACTCCTGTATATCTCGATTTGCTCACGCTCACGTTTTTCTTGTTATTTCTATTTTTTTCTGAAAAAAACACGTTTCTCCTCTCTCCTTTTCTCCCGATAATTCTCCATCACATTACACGTTGCTACTGTCTGCAGGGTTGCCCTATACGATGCGTTTTTCACATCAGTAGCATTATGACACTCCTGATCGAACCATGGGCTTTCTTGATGGTGGTTTTTGGTATCCAAGTGTTGCTTTTGCTGCAGTTTGTAGGGATTGGGCAATTCTTTGCCATTGTGCTACTATATTATTATCGGGACAAAGGGTGCTTTCGTCAAGCAGTTGGGTAAGTTGAGCGGAGTAGGCTTCTGCTATATTTTGTGTTTTCAGCTTTTCGACGTCAAACTTCCGTGTTATATTAGATCGCACCTTTGCTGCTACATTAAGACGGATGCGTACCTTGGCTGCTACAAGGTAATGGTCCGAATTGATATTCGCTCCTCGGATCGATCGGACGTCTAAAACACTAGATGAATGCCTTCCGTCTATCACTACATGACAGATTTGATTTCTCGTTGTTCGATCTGGAGAAATCCAAGTGGTCTTGTGCGTATCGGGATGCTTGAATCTGGTGCTGCTAATTACCATGTTTTCTTGCTGACGCGAAGTCGTGCCGTTGTCGGATGTTTCATCATGGATGCTGAATTTTCCGACAGTGGGCCAAATACATTTTCCCTTCCGATTTTTGCATTAAAATCTCCTAGCAGAATTCTAATGTCATGGCCAGGACATGAACATGTGTTTGGTCTGTTCATCTTTATCTTCGGTCGGAGCATGGGCGCAAATAAGACTGATGTAGAAGAACTTCGCTTGTGGAGACGAGGTCTTTTATTCTCCTGTTAACCATAAATCTGCAGCCAACTTCATGTCTCGTTTCATGGTAGCTACACAGTTTGATGGCAGCTATACAGAGCGTAAACATCTTATTTACTTACGCCTGTCCCTTGCGATCGCATTTCCTGTAAGGCAATAATATCGGTTTTGTACTTCCTGAGTACATCCGCCAAAGCGAAAACTGCTCCTGTTCTGTACAACGTGCGCACATTCTAAGTGCAGATTCGCAGATCGTGGTCTTTTATACGTTTGCGGGGGTCATCAACATTAGGTGAGTTTGGTTTTCTTTTTCTTTGCTTTTACATAGTAGGTTCGGTTTTCCGAGTGTGAGCAAATAACCCGACGCCTCAACCCATTTTTTATACCCTCCACCATAGTATGGAGGGTATATGAGTTTTGTTTTTCCGTTTGTAACGCATCGAAATAATCATTTCCGACCCCATAAAGTATATATATTCTTGATCAGCGTAAAATTCTTTGACGATTTAAGCATGCCCGTCTGTTTGCAGGTTGGTCAAGTTCGAAGATAGGATATATTGGCCCACGTTTAGGCGTAGCTCCCATATAAGGGCCGCCCCCCTAATTTCGGTATTTTGGGGATATTGAGCGCGTTTTTCAACCGAATTCGCTTACATTTTGTACATTGGGTTCTTATTTAGTGCCAAATATCTACAAAAAAATTATAAACATCGGTCCACTTTTTCTGATAGCCCGCCAATTTTCGGTAATTTGAAGTTCTTGAGTGCGTTTTTCAATCAAATTTGCTGAAATTTGGTACTTTGAGTTCTTATTGCGTAGCAAATCTCCCCACCAAAAAATATACATATAGGTCAATTTTTTCGGATAAGGGTACCCTCCTATTTTCGGTATTTTGGAGTTCTTGAGCGCGTTTTTCAACCGAATTTGCTGAACTTTGTTATATTGGGTTCTTACTTGGTGCCAAATAACTAAACTAAAAATTATAAAAACATCGGCCCACTTTTTCTGATAGCCCCCATATAAGGGTACACCCAATTTTCGGTATTTTGAGGTTCTTGATTGCTTTTTCAACCGAATTTGCTGTAATTTAGTATTTTGTAGTCGTATATGGTAACAAATCTCCCTACGCCATTTTAGGGGTAGTCCCCATATAGCCCACTTTTTATATTAAAATAGTTAGCTAATTTGTTTCGTATGTTGGGGTTATCCCCATTTAGCAGTATTCCACCATAGAATGGACGAAATTTTCAGTTCATACCCTGCATGGTATGGAATTCTAAAACTATTTTGTTGATTTAGCCATATGTTGTAATAATTTTTCTATCGGATGATATCGACATAAAAAACGCATTTAGGCCCAGGTCCTATATAAAACATTCTACATATTTAATATTTAGCGTGATGCATGGTATTGGTATGGTATTATTAGCTTGGAACTTGAGCTATATCGCCCTTCATTAGGCATAACCTCTTATATAACGAAAACACCAAGTATTCGAAAAAAACTAAACAATGTTGTCAATATTGGTCCCGCTTTAGTATGCCTCATATAAATTTGCCCTCTAAATTGGAGTATTTTCAAGATTTTATACGGTCCGGCCGTAATAGTTATAGTTCATATAGGTGAACTCGCGGCACATATTAGCTCACTATTTCATCGGATGATGAAAATAGCTACCCCAGGTGGCACCACGGGGAGGTCAGTGTCCATCATTGAGATGAAGGAGGGACCAAGACATGCCTGGACTTCGCCATGTTAAAGCCAATCAGAGCCGTTATTTGGTATATATCATCCCCTACGCCACGCCTATTGTTGGACAAATATTGTTAGAAAAATATTTTATTAAAAAATCCAAGACTATTGGTAGTTCCAGAAAAATATGTTTAACATATCCACATATTCCGTTCTAAAAAGATTTAAAACCAAATCTCCCATCTTGAATATTTTTAATTGCGCCATAATAAGATAAATAGGTGAAATAAAAACAATATCAATAAAAGTCAACATTTTTATTAGATCTTCATAGGGAAAATTCCGCAATTGTTTTGAATGTACAAAACTGACCAGATCGTCTATTTATTACCGCAATATAATATTTTAACAACCGGCTCTAAATCAAGCTAGTTTTGAAAAAAGTACCAAATATATTTGTATGCACGAACAGAGATGTTCTTGGCTGAACTATAAATTTATTAATACGATCCATTCCCAAATTATATAAAAAATTCGAAATTAATTCAGGCATTGAATTCAACAAACATGAAAACGAAACGCAAAAAAATCTAAAAATTAAATAGGCGAAATAATTAACCGTTTCTAATAATGAGTTCAATAAAATGAAACTAAACAAAACATAAAAAATAATAAAAAACAACAACAACAAATCAAATATCACAATCGTGTTTGGGATACATGTTTTGCTATTAGCATAAATCATTACGATACTAAGCTGGAGCATATACCGGCCGACAGACAATCGTCCGGTCAGACAGACAGAGAAATGTACAAAGTGTAAGAATATTGAAAATTACTTAATTTCGATTTTTATTTATTTATTTTCTGTTATTTTACGAATGACTTACGTCGGGAATACATACATTTCATTTTACATACAACAACAAGAACAACAACAGACGGCCACGGTAGGAATTTCTTGGGACAACAATTTATTAGCAGCGTCTCAGCGATCGATCAAGCAAAGCTTCACACGCTGACGTCCGTCCGTACGGCTGGGTAATGCAACAACGGCTAATGTTCACTTCGCTGTAGACCACTTACGCAAAATAAGCCGAGCCGGTTTAAGTTTGAATCACAGTTAGGTTTGAAATCGAAACCGAAACAGAAGTGCATATATAAAAGACGACAATTGAAATTTCATTTCTATTTGCTGATAGAACGTAGAGCAAGCAAGCGGTCATTTTGTCACTTTACTTTTCACGGCGCGGAAAAGGCTAAGCTGCGCATGCGTTATAATTAAAATAAAAAAATAATAATTTCGTAATAAAAACGAAAAGTGTAACGAAATAAAAATAAATAAAAAAATTAAAAAAATAATACATTTAAAAATTAAATTATTTAAATCATAATTTTCTGTGTAATTAAAAAAAATAAAATTCTAAAAATAAAACATGGTGAACACTATGCAAAATAATGTCTTAGAAATGGATACAAAAATCCAAAATTTTTTCCGTAATAAAAAAGTGTTCATCACTGGCGGTACCGGATTCTTGGGAAAAGGTGTGTGTGTCATATTAATACTATTTTTTTATTTAACTAAAACAATAAAAAGAAATGTGTCATCTTTATTCTGTTGGCATCGACTGGACTTGGGCATCAATTAAAAATGTTAAATTATCCATATAAGACGTGGCCATAAAATATACACTTTTAAAGGCACACATATCTAATATTTATTTATGATATTAAAACTAAAAAAACAAAGTGTTTGTGTTTTTAATAATGGAAATGATACAACAAATTTTATGGACTATATTATTAAACATTTTTTTATATAATAAAAAAAAATATTGTGAAATAAGAACTGTTGGTGATAAAATTGTGGAAATGAAGAACTGCTCAAGATTAAAGATTTAATATTCGAAATATACATAATAAAAAAAAAAATAAAAATATAAAAATAAAATCGTTGGACTATAATACAAAAGATTTAATAAAGATATACATATTTTGAAAATCGCTATAAAAATAAGTTAAATATGTTAAATACTTACAAAAATGCTCGCCGAAAGTTAAAAAAAAACGAAGAGCTAAAACCCAAATTATCTTCAAAAAAATATATTAATTTTCTTAAAAAAATTCTCGGGACATACAGCTAAGAACAATTTTTTGAAGTCCTGCAAAATTTTATTTTGGAGTTTTTTATAAACACGATGGATATATATATATTTAAGATTTATGCCCTCCTGGCATTTTTGTTTTTTATTTATTTATTTTTTGTAAAAGAAATGGATAAAAAGCATCCTCCGAAATTCCAGGTCCAGCTCCATTATAGCTGGGGCTCAAAAGCCATTCTCTTTTCCCTGATAATTATAAATGGAAACCTAAAAAAATGCCATTTTAATATGCGCTATATACCTGCATAAATACGTGGTCCTGATCAAAAAAGTGAACTAACAAGGATATTATTTATTCACTATGAGCAATATATGACACATTATAGCTAATTCGTTTACATTTTTAAAAATTCGAAAAAAACGTGATGGTAAATTAAAAAGTGCTTCGCAGCTATGTTTTAATACTTTATCAAATTTTGATATAACCCTCATACAAAGGGTGATAAGCTGATTATTGCTATCCTCCTAATTTTCGATATAATTCTTATGCATCCAACCTTATTGGTAATGACTTTGATGGTGTCAGATAAAACATATCTTTGATATATCACGATATCTCAGAGGAAGTAACCAACCTTACTCAAAATTTGCAAATGTTAATCCCCGATTTTTTAGATGTTTCATCTCTTCATACCTAAGCTATATTGGACCATATTTTAATGTGAAAAATATCGGACCACTGCTACTCATACCTCTCCGACAAATTTGTCACAATTTTGACCTATATATACAAATCTTAAAATTTTTAATGACCGTAGAGAAAGTTTCTGGTATCTTCTTAAAATGTGCAAATTTTACGTGTAGTTGACAGCTTGAAAGTTGGCATATATATATGTAGAGAAATTAAGAAAAAAGAGGAGAGCCAGAGACCCCATTTTCCCATGATTGGGTGTATGAAATAAAAAATATGCCCTCACCCTACAGTTTGCGGAGGAGGTCTCCGGAGTTATACACAGGATTTAATTAAAGATGTTTCGGACTTTATGTTGATCAAATATTTAATATTGACTCTTTTGTAATATGTACCAGAGGAGAGGGCAGACGGGTCCCACCTTCGGACTTGATCTAGGATTGGTAAAGATAACAGTTTGAGCAAAGCTTGGATCAAATCGTACATTCCATTCGCCTGATATTGGACTTATAAATATTGAAAATTTTGGCCCTCACCAATCGCCTGATATTGGATTTATAAATATTGACAATTTAGATAATTTGTGGGGGAGGTACCAGAAGGAGTGGACCAATCGGTCCCATCTTCATTCTTGATCTAAGCTTGGTAAAGGTAATCGATTGTGCAAAATTTGATTAAAAACTAACAGCCCGTTATTATGCATGTTATTATCAAATAAGTAAAAGCGTCGTTATACTTTTATACCCTTCACATTCATTCAACACACCTAATAGAGACCTTGGGAGCTATGCCATTGTAAATGGCTATCGGGATAAACCAACATACCAATCGATTGGAAACTTGGACGAGGGCCTTAAACATACCGAAAATTTCGCGTTAGTATTGGGACTCTATAAAAAATGGACTTGTATTGAAAATGATAATTTTTTGATAGAAATTTATGATAATTTTTTGATAGAAATTTATGGTACCCAATAAGACAAAAAAAAAAAATATATATATATATATATATAATTACAGCCAATTCAGTTAAATTGTGGATTTTATAGAAAAAGGATATTGCTAGAAACTTATCCAAATTATCGAGTAATACACGATACCGTTGTATGGGATCGGCAAATGACAATCTAAAATACTAATTTCCACCAAGTTAGTTGAAAAAGGTAATTTGGTAAAAATATTTGCTACCCAATATAAATCCCAAAATTACAGCCAATTTGAACTCTTCAATATTCTACTAAAATAAAAAGGAGAACATTCTAGTAAATTATCGTCAATTTGTTTAAGAAATGACGTGGACCCGTTTTCAATACCTGGAAGTAGTAATAAAGTATGAACGAGATTTCAAAGCCCTATCTTAAATATTGCGAGCTCTATCGAGATTAAAACATATTTATTTTTAATCAAAAATTTATATACTTACAAATGTCCCGCATAGGATTTTAGATAAGGTGCTTAAAGTCAGGAAATCGACAAATTCCGAATAAGTTTTAGATTATAGAAAAAAGTCGTAATTAACTGAGCTGTTTAATAAGAATTTCTGATAATAGGTAAATCGTAATTAACTGAGCTGTTTAATAAGAATTTCTGATAATAGGTAAATCCGATTTTTTGCACTCACCTCAAAAATATCCCAAAAGCCTCCAATAATGAAAAATCGTCTACTTGGCATATTCTGGCAACCAAAAGGCTTTGGCCACCTATTTTGTATACCTTGAGCCTATTGACAATAATGTGTCTAATTGAAATATTCCTTTTGACCCCATCCTCTATGACTGCGAACCATCTATTTGTGAGATGAGGCCAGAGAGTCTTCTAGTAACGTGTTGAAGTGTTCTGTGAACGAACTGAAGCAGACGAACTGAAGCAGACGAACTGAAGGGTGACATTATAGAGAAGCTGATGAAATAAAGCTTTCTAAAGGGAGTCGAGGTAAATAGGGAGTCTTCTGTGGACGAAAAATATAAAATATAAAATAATAGAGGAATCTTTTTATATTTTCTGAAATGTGCGTACGATAACTTTAGAAACAAGGAGCCGATTTGATCAAAAAGTTGCATATCATAATATTTCGTTCAAACAAATGGCTAAATAGACAATTTTCTATTATTTGCATGAAGTTCGGATTCCGATCAAGGACAACCTCTTTAATCATTTGTTTGTTCGGTTTGAATGAAAAAAGTTGTATTGGGCCTGTATAATGGAATTTTCATAGGAGTCAAAAAGTTCGAAGATATCTTCTACCCGTTGAAAATTAAGAAAAATTCCATCAATTTACAAAAGTTCTGTTCTATGGCATATATCAGGTCTGGTCTGAAGAAATCGAGGGTATAGGAATGCGGAGCTGATAAATTGTATGTAGTCTGATGCTGAAGATATACTAAAATCCTGAGGTATCGCAATTATGATTGTCTATTATACCGAGTGTTTAATGTAATTTTGTAGTCCTCTTCTGGCCGCATATGTGGCCCGAACTAAATTGCATGCCATGCTCTTAATTTTCCTACTAAAATAATTCCACAAATCTGTCAGGATGTTAGAAGGCTATATTGTACATATTGTGGACCAATCCATTAAAATATTTACTTTTGCGACTACGACCATTCCAAAATGCATGATAATTTGTCCAATAAGTACCTTAAAAGTACCGAATATAGGGTGAGAGTTTTATATTGAAACTTAATTAAAACATTTCTCGGTAACGAGTTAAAGAAACTTAGGAAAATCGATGTCGTAAGAACCTTCCATATACATGAAATAGATACGGGAGCTTTATATAGCCAAAACTAGGGCCTATGTAGAAAATGTCGACAAAGTTTTTTTTTTAGTACTCTCCCAAATACATACTAATGATATAATAGTAATATCACCTTTTTGTATATCAATTTGTAACAATCTTAATTATTTTATTTGCTATTCATTACAGTATTTATTGAGAAACTACTACGCACCACAGATGTTGAACGTATTTATGTGTTGGCTAGAGCAAAACGTGGCACTACAGCCACAGATCGTATGGCACAAATCTTAAAAGATCCAGTAAGTCATAATTGCTCAAACGTCGACATGTAATTGAAATAAATCAAAAAACCAAATTTCACAATTCTAGCTTTTTGAAAAACTACACACCGTACGATCGGATCCAATGAAATATATAAAAACCATAGAAGGTGATTGTACGTTACCAAAATTGGGTATTTCTCCCGAAGATCGTAAAGAGCTAATCGAACAGGTTGATGTGGTGTTTCATTGTGCGGCCACAGTGCGATTCAATGAACCGCTAAGCAATGCAACACAAATCAATGTGGCAGCGACAAGAGATATGCTGGACATGGCCAAAGAAATGAAAAACTTGAAGGTGAGTCTGCGTACATAAAAGAACTAAATATAAGGGAAAAGTGTTATAAAAATTGGATATTAAATATTTTATATAAAAATCATTCTATTCTTTTTATTTTATTTTTTATGTTCCGGTACTGCAAGAATCTACTCGATGTTACTATTTTATTCGATATCATAAAGGAAAAAAGTGTTATCAGAGTAAAAAATAGTAGATTCTTGCAGTACGGGAAAAGACTGCATTTTTCCTATTTTTTTAAATTTTTCTAATTATTTTTTATTTTAGTCCTTTGTCCACGTTTCCTCAGCCTTTGCCAATTGTGTGGTCACCGATGCCGAAGAGAAATTCTATACGGAACATTTGGGTATTACGAGTGATAAGTTATTGGATTTGAAAGATAAATTAGGCAAAATAGCATTCGATGCAATGGAAAAAGAATTGGTGGGCAAATACCCAAATACTTATTGCTATACCAAATCGGTGGCCGAAGAGGCAGTACAAAAAGTTGGCAATTCCATACCTATATGCATATTTAGACCTGGAATAAGTAAGTATTGAACATTAATATAGAATTTTAATTGCAATCGATTTCGCTCTCTGCGCCCGTTAGTCTGCCAATTATAAGATGTAATCAAAGTACGGGGCGAAGTTATGGACTTGTTGAGATATTGCATGTGGGTAGGCGATGCGGCCAACGAATCACCATCGATGAACATTTAGAGGGTTAAATATACTAAGACTTTCACCCGAAAATACCGAATATTGAGGGGATCTAGTTTCGGTACTCCGAAATTTCAATTCTACGCCTCAACGGCAATCTTTATTACAAATTTCTGGATTACAGCTCTATCGGTTCACGCAAATTCAAATTGTATCAAATTTAGTATCATGTTGTACCCATAAGTACAACTTTCCAAAATTAGATCTATTTTCAACAGTACTCTCGTTTCTGAGCATTCCAGCACAATCGGTTAACCCAAAAGTCAAATTGTACCAAATTTAGTGCACATAAATTGAAATCTCATTCCCAGAGATCAGGATTCCAGCTATATCGGTTTACCCAAATCCATATTTGGTACCAATTAGGGCACATTAGTACAAATGTCCAAAATTTCCTACAAATCCCAATCCTTCACCGCAAAAGTGACCCCAACTCCAAATTTCAGGATTCCGGCTCTATCGATTCACCTAAAATTCAAATTGTACCAAATTTAGTACACATTAGTAAGAATTTCCAAAACTTTCTATATGTTCCAATTCGACACTTCAACAGAGATCCTAACTCTAACATTCAAGATTACAGCTCTATCTGTTACCTCAAATACAAATTTGGTACGATTTAGTACACATTAGTACGAATTTCTACACCCTTACAAAAATCCTAACTCAAAATTTCAGGATTCCAGCTCTATCGATTCACCCTTTACTATTTTTCGTACATATATGTAAACATTTCCAAAACTACCTATTTATCGGTATCCTACACTGTCACGGTAATGTTAATTTCAAATTTCAGTATTCCACCTCTACCCATTTCTACAAATTCAAATTGTATACATGAGTACACACTTTCAAACAGACCTGATTATATCGACCCTACTTTTTAACCTTAATTCGGATTCCACGAAATTGTACAAAATATCGTACATTTTAGTACTGTTCGGATACTTATGGTTCGCATGTCCAAAAACCCCTTTGTTACATATTCCACATCCCATCAGTGACCCTTATTTTAAATTTAAGTGTTCTCGCTCTACCGATTCGCCAAATACAAATGGTACCACATTTAGTACTTTTCGTGCGGTTCTAGTACGATTTTCCAAAAACCCAGCCTTATCTGACACCTTTGGTCCAAGAGTGAACCCATACCCCAAATTTCAAGATTGTAGCTTCTTCCGTTTTGTCTGGGCGTCAGTCAGTCAGTCAATCAATTTACTCTTTTATTAGTGTAGATTCATGGGGTCTTCGGTGAATATTAAGAGGTGTTGCAAACGGAATTGCAAATTTGTTAGACTCTCCAAAACACACAAACGAGGTTATAAAAACGGGAGTACTATTTTATATCCACCTTTGTGGAAAAATGCACATAAAATCTTTCAAAATACCGAAATGGAAATTAATCCAAAACGTGGACTTATATTAAGCATTTTCTGCATAGATGCATGTCTTCAAAATACCAAAAATGGAAGTTAATCCAAAACTTGGACTTATATTGAGCATTTTCTGTATAGATGCATGTCTTCAAATATTCGGTCTCAAATTACAGCTGGCTTGATAAGACTAAACACTTCAAAATACCGAAATAAGTGGCGGTACATTTCTATGGAAGCCAAAACGTGAAGCGATATGCCACATTCACAATACCAAAGATCCTAGGAGTAGTACTAATGCTCTATCATAAGTATTCCGATCTGTACAAAAACATATAGAGGGACATGGCCAAATCGGCATAAAAAATAATTCGTATATTATATGAATAGTGCTCAAAAATGCTGGTTTCTTGTCAGAGAGAGTGAAAAAAGAAACAACTTTGGAATGGGTGTATTTGGTATTGGGGGCAGGTTTCTATGGCCCAGAAACTCTTTGTCGATTTGTTTTTTTTTTTTTTATTTTGATTTAATGTTGTTTGATACATTTTATTTCGCATTTATATCAAAATAATTTGGAAAATACATATGAGAATTTTGTAACACCAATGCAGAGGTCGGTAAGATTGTCTAAATTAAAGAAACATTAAGAATAAAACACAGCCGAACAATGAACGGTGTTTATGTGGTGGTGGTATTTTTTCTTGGTAGGAATTCATTTGTTTTTGTCAAAAGAGTGAGAGAAAGGGAATGAGGGGGAGAGAGAAAGGAGCCCAAATAGTGGTAAAGTAGAGCAAAGTAGGAAAATAGTTCTGATATTAATGAATTGTTTACATTATTGGAAAAATAGCGGGTTTTCCATGATTATTAGAAATTTAAATTGTATCCTAGCGAGGTATATGTACAATATGGATAAAAATTAACTATAAGAAAATATTCAATAAACCAATTTTTTCTGTGTATTTTATATTTATAGTTCTGGCCACAAGTGAGGATCCCATACCAGGCTGGATTGATAATTTATATGGTCCCAATAGTATTGTGTATGGTTGTGCTTATGGTGTGTTGCGGGTTATGTATGCCAGACCTAATCAAAATGCTGCCTATGTACCGGTGGACTATTGTGCCAATATGATGATGGCCTGCGCCTGGGAAACTGCCACCACTGTTATACAGAAGTAAGTTTTTTGAAGACCTAATCGAAATTGTTGTAATCAATTTTTTTTTATTTTTAGTCCACCCAAAGAACCACGCATCTATACCTTGGTGCCACACAAAACAAATGAATTGGATTGGGGTACATTCAAACATTATGCTGTGGAACATGGTTTCAAAATGCCTCTGCCAAATATGATTTGGTACCCGATTTTGTTGTTTGCTGAAACATATATTGGTTACAAGCTATTGACATTGATTTATCACACGCTGCCGGGATATTTAATTGATTTTGTTTTGCTACTAATGGGTAAACCCACAAGGTAAGAATTCATACTTGTTTCTTGAAAAATCTGTTTTCATAATCGAATGTATCTTCTTGCAGAATGACCAAAACCTATAAGAAAATCCACACCCAATGCAGTATGTTACGTTACTTTTTGGCCTTCGATTTCACATTTGATATGACCAATTGCTACAATCTGTGGGATTCAATGTCGGCGGAAGATAAGAAAATCTATAATTTCGATATGTCCAAATTGGATTGGAGTCGGTATTTCTATGATGATTTGAAGGGTATGCGTCGATTTATCGCCAAAGAGGATCCCAAGTCCATACCTCAGGGTATGAAAATGTTGAGAATGTAAGTGTGGAGCTATACTTTGGATTTGGTGTTTCCAAATAATAATAAACGTTTTTATATTTTGCAGATTCCGCACACTTAACTTCATTGTCCATGCCCTGTTCATTGGCGGTATGCTGTGGCTGACATGGAGTCTATTGAAATATATTTTCCTATAGTTCCTGAACCAATCAACTTAATTCAATGCATAACTCATTTGTGGTGTTCCTTTCAGGGGTCATATTATACAAATTCATAATCATCATTTAGTTATAAGAAGATTAGAACAATATTTAAGAGATTAATTTATAACTTCAATAAAAATGATTTTATTTAAAGAAATTAAAAAAAGTAAATTTACAAATTTGTATTAAAAAACCAGTGAGCGGAGCAGTATAGTCGGACGGGGCCGACCATATGATACCCTACACAACTTCCACGAAAAACTAACTGGTTCTATATTCTGATCTTGGTCAATATGTGTACTCTCTTGACCTCCACCGTGGGTTGTGTTGTTATGTTCGGATTTGAATTGTGGCCTATAGATCGGCTCGAAAAAACCAAAAAAAAAAAAACAAAAACAAAATAATAAGTTTTCGGTCCACTTCATCCCAATATTATTATCTGATCATCACCTAAAATTACAGGCGTTGTCCTTGACCATACCTGGACCCCATGGGACATTTCAAAGCGATCAGCGCTATATTTTCGCCCTCTAGGGTGGTAATGGGTTGCTAAATATTATAAGTACCTGTAAATATTTAAGTGTAACTCCCACATCCGTATACATACAACAATGTAATTGGTATCAATTTGATGGCCAACTACTCCTCTTGGATATATTGTCAACTTCAGGCGTAAATATATACGCTATAGAATACAAATGTGCCATTTGACCCGCTAAATATTGATCGATCTTTATCAAAAAAGGCATGCTTATTCTTTGGCCCGATCCCCTTCTCCATGCAAAAATTCGCGGTGTTTGGGCCATAATTGCGGCCTCTGGAGCGACCAGAAAACCCGACAAGAATAAAGATTTTGGTCCATTTCATCCCCTAAATATTAACCGATCTTTTCCAAAAACAATTGGGGTCTTCATTGGCCAGAACCCATCCTACATGCAAAATTTCGTGAAGATTGGTCCATAACTGTGGCCTGTATCGTGTTTACAAGTTATAATGGACAGACGGACGGACACACATGTCTAGATCGATTCAGCTAGTCGAGATATGATTGGTATATTTAAAGGTGGGTCTAGGACCAATATTTCGCGGCGTTACAAACTCTTGGGGCTGCACAAAGCTATAATACCCTGACAACGTAGTTGTGTAGGGTATAAATATATATTTTCTAGAAATATTAAATGTGTCGATTTTTATAACATACACAACAATGTTGTCAGGGTATTATAGCTTTGTGCAACCCCAAGAGTTTGTAACGCCGCGAAATATTGGTCCTAGACCCACCTTTAAGTATACCGATCGTCATATCTCGACTAGCTGAGTCGATCTAGACATGTGTGTCCGTCCGTCCATTATAGGACACAGGCCACAGTTATGGACTAGTCTTCAAGAAATTTTGCATGTAGATTCTGGCAAATGAAGACCCCTTATTGTTTTTGGAAAAGATCGGTTAATATTTAGGGGATTAAATGGACCAAATACTTAATTTTTGTCGGTTTTTCTGGTCGCTCCAGAGGCAGCAATTATGGCCCGTATATAGCGAAATTTTACATGGAGAAGGGGATCCGGCCAAAGAATAAGCATACCTGCTTTGATAAAGATCGGTCAATATTTTACGGGCCAAATGGACCCTGACTTTTGTGTGAAAAATTACAAAATTTGTATTATGTGGCGTATATATTTATCCCTGAAGAACATAGACCCGAGAAGTTGATACTACATCTAAGAGGAGTGGTTGACCTTTCAATTGATACCAATTATATTGTCGGTTGTACTCGGATGTGGGAGTTACACTTAAATATTTAAAGGTACTTATGTATTCATATATTATTTAGTAACCCATTACCACAATAGAGGGCGGAAATATATTTTGGAATATTCCACGGGGATCCAGATATGACCAAGGACAACACCTGTAATTTTCGGTGATGATCAGATAACAATATTGTGATGAACTTCACCGAACACTTAATTTTGTGTGTTTTTTTTCGAGTCAAACATCACAACACGATCGGTGAAATCCGAACATCACAGCACAACCCACGGGGAAGGAATCTGGCCAAGTAATTAGAAGGGCTTTACTGAATATTAGCAATATTTGTTGACCTCTAGTCGGTTAGGAGGGTGCAAATATCGCGAAATATTGCCCAAGCTCAGAATATAGAACAGCAGGAAGTTAGATTTTCGTAGAAGTTGTTTAGGGTATCATATGGTCGACCCCGTTTTTAAAGAATGTTTTTTCATGGGCTACCAAAGGCTTGGAGTTTTATACCCTTCACCACACTGTGGTACGGGGTATTATGTCTTTATGCATATGTTTGTAACAGGCAAAAGAAAACGAGATGGACACATGGTTCCTTTTAAGAATATGCAGAGAATCACTTTCTAAGTCGATTTATGCATGCCCGTCCGTCCGTCTGTCTGTCCATGTTAAATTGTAAACAAAGTACAGGTCGCATTTATGACGCGAATTGGATTAATTTTGGCATTGGTCACTTATTTGGCCCAAGGACGAACCCTATTGAAATTGGGAAAAATCGGTTCAGATTTAGATATAGCTCCCATATATAATTTCGTCCGATTTTCAGTAATTGGTGCACCAATGCCCCTATATTTAATCCGATTTTAACGAAATTTAGCATAGTGTACTGAATTGAGCCTAGAATGATGTGTGCTAAGTTTCGTGAAAATCGGTCCAGATTTAGATATAGCTTCTTTATATATTTTCGTCCGATTTTATGTAAATGGTTCACCAATGTTCCTATAAATCATTCGATTTGAACGAAATTTGGCATAGCGTACTGAATTGAGCCTAGAATGATGTGTGCAAAGTTTCGTGAAAATCGGTTCAGATTTAGATATAGCTCCCATATATATTTTCGTCCGATTTTAAGTAAATGCTGCACCAATGTCCCTGTATATCATTCGATTTTCGGTATAGAATGATGTGTGTTAAGTTTTCTGAAAATCGGTTCAGATTTAGATATAGCTCCCATATATAGTTTCATCCGATTTTATGTAAATGCTGCACCTACATCCCTATATATTATCCGATTTGAACGAAATTTGGCATAGCTATGTTTCGTGAACATCGGTTCAGATTTAGATATAGCTCCCATATATATTTTCGTCCGATTTAATGTAAATGGTGCACCAAAGTCCCTATATATCTTTCGATTTGGACGAAATTTGGCACAGCGAAATGAATTAGGTTTAGAATGATGTGTGTTAAGTTTTCTGAAAATCGGTTCAGATTTAGATATAGCTCCCATATATATTTTCGTCTGATTTAAGGTAAATGGTGTATCAAAGTCCCTTAATATATTTCGGTTTGCACGAAATTTGGCACAGCGTAATGAATTAGGTTTAGAATGATGCGTGTTAAGTTTCCTGAAATCGGTTCAGATTTAGATATAGCTTCTATATCTGACCAAATGAAATAGTATCGGTTGCAGAGTGACATATTTATGGATCCAATTTCATTTTAGTGGTCCTTTAAAAATGCGACGTCTGTTAGGATTCATCTGTTGAATATAACCAAAGTGGTAACAAAAGTGGTAAAGTCGGCCCCGTCCGACTTTACTACTTTCCTTACTGGTTTAAATATTTTTTTCCATGACCTACCAAAGGCGTGCATTTTTTAAAGAATATTTTTCCATGACCTACCAGATTTTTCAAAGTTTTCATTTTTATGATTTCAAATCGAATTTTATTAATAACAATCATTTAAATAAATAATCTAATTTTAAATACATTTTTCTCAACAATCAATGACTAATTAAATTAGCTATATTGTGGTCTCTTATGAGCGTCATAATGATGTCGCAAACGTCCCAGACGATAACTAGGCAATGGTTTCCATATACTGGGCATAGCCCTTGGTGTTCTTGGTGATGGTGTAATTAGATTGCCAACATTTCCATTAGTGTAGGGATGCAACTTTGTATTGTCCACAATCGTAGAACGTTTCCGTTCGTGATGCTTCAAACGATAATTACTGCGAATCAAATGATCCACTCGACGATGGCCTTGTTCCAGCGGAGTACGTGGTGAATATTCATCACAGTTTATAATATCGTCATCATCATTATCATAATTTTCATGATGGCCATCATCAATTACGGGAGAAATATGGTCAATTATTATAGTCATGGAGTCCAATGGGGTGCTTGTTTCCAAGTTCACCTGAAAATAGTTGTTATTTCTATGCAGAAAATTCTCATAGTCGGGAATTGTGTCCACACTATAGCACGAATTATGTGAATCCATTTTTAAAATTTTCGATGAACTTTTTTTTAGAATTTTTTATTTTTAATTTGTTTTTTTTTTATGTAGATGTCAGTATTGGTTTTGTTTATTATTTGTTTATATTACTAATATTTGTATTTTTTATTTTAATTAATTAAATATTTATTTTCAATAAAATAGTTTGTCTATTGGTACTTTTAAATTGTCACATTTATCGCATGATGTTTGATCATATGTTTTCGTTAGCCTCTTTTGTTTTGAGGTTAACCTTAAACTAAACGCTCTGTGTAACGCAAACTGTACGCCGACGCATAGTTACATAGTGTTTAGGAATATAAAGATTTCAAATTGTTGTATGTTGGTACCTCCCTTTCAGGATATGAAAACATTATAGAGCTTGAAAAAATATTCTTTAAAAAATCCACGCCTGTTGTAGAGATTGAAAAAAAATATTCTTTAAATAATCCTCTCCTCCACGCTTCTTATAGAGCTTGCAAAAATATTCTTTAAAAAATCCTAGCCTCCACTCCTCTTCTAGAGCTTGAAGAAATATTCTTTAAAAATATTTCTTAAAAAATCCACTCCATTTTCAATTTTTTTTAATAAAAACGAAGCTTCCTCCCTCAAAAAGTTAAATTTTTTTGAAAATGAAAATTTAAATAAAGCAACACTTGGTTACCAAAGACCACCAGCAAGAAATCCGTGGTACCATCGGTAGTGTCGTAATGCTACTGATATGAAAAACGCAGCGTATAGGGCAACCCTGCGGACAGTAGCAACACGTAATGCGATGGAGAACTATTCGGAGAAGAGGAGAAACGTAAATTTAGAAAAAAGAAGAAAGAGCAAGAAAAAACGTGAGCGTGAGCAAATCGAGATATACACGAGTCAGAATGAAGTCCGAAAATTCTACCAACGGGTTAAACACCAAACCGAAGGCTTTGGTGCAGGCACATCCTCCTGCAATGCGATGGAGAACTATCGGTATAGAGTGTATACCACCTAGCCAAGATGAGGTCAGAATAGCAATCAATCGGCTGAAGAATAATAAAGCAGCAGGTGCCGATGGATTACAAGCCGAACTATTCAAGACTGTTGGTCAGATACTGGTAAGGAGCATGCACCAACTGATTAGTACAATTTGGCTAGAAGAACCTCAACATCCTGTGTCAAAACAGACAAGACGATATGTGCCAATTATAGAGGAATAACTCTCCTACCCATCGCATATAAAGAGCTATCTAGTGTGCTGTGTGAACGATTGAAGCCAATGGTCAATGACATTATTGGACCATACCAATGCGGCTTCAGACCTGGCAAATCCACCATTGACCAGATTTTCACTCTGCGCCAAATCCTGGAAAAAAACCACGAAAAACACATAGACACATTCCACCTATTTGACGACTATAAAGCCGCATTCGACAGCCCTATTCGTTCAGAGGTGTTTAAAGCCATGTCTGCGTTTGGCATTCCTGCAAAATTTACTTTAACTGGTACAAGATCAGCAGTTAAAGTCGGAAAGGGCCTCTCGGAACCCTTTAATACCGAACGAGGATTCAGACAAGGTGACAGTTTGTCGTATGACCTTTTTAACATCCTGCTGGAAAAGGTCATATGAGAGGCAAATGTGAACAGAAATGGCACACCAAACAGCATATTTTACTCGCATAAGCCGATGACATCGACATAATGGATCGAACACTGAGAGCGGTAACAGCCACCTTTGAACAAACTGAGAAGGAGTCTGCCAAAGTGGGTCTGGCAGTAAACGGAGAGAAGCCCAAGCTGATGGTATCAACGCGCAAGACGTCTAGTAGACTCGGACCAACTGTGGAACTTGAGAACTACACCTTCGAGGTAGTCAAAGATTTTATATATCAACGCGTAAGACGTCCAGTAGACTCGGACCAACTGTGGAACTTGAGAACTACACCTTCGAGGTAGTCAAAGATTTTATATATCAACGCGCAAGACGCCCAGTAGACTCGGACCAACTGTGGAACTTGAGAACTATAGCTTCGAGGTAGTCAATGATTTTATATACCTTGGTACCGCCATAAATAAAACGAATGACATCCGTTTTGAAATTAGGAGAAGGATAGAAGGATGGCCAACAGATGCTACTATGGTCTGAGCAAACAACTCAAAAGCAAGGCCACCTCCCGCCAGACCAAATTCACACTCTACAAGACGCTGATACTACCCGTGCTTTTATATGGATCTGAGTGTTTGAGAGAAAAATTCTCTGAAAGATCTATGGGCCGATCTGCGTTGGCGTTGAATATTGCCGTCGAATGAACTATGTGTTGTTCCAGATATTCTCGGACATCGACATTGTTAGACGCATCGAGCAACAGCGACTACGTTGGCTAGGTCATGTTATGAGAATGGCATATAAAAGCGTACCAGCTAATGGTTCACGCAGAAGGGGAAGGCCAAGAATACGATGGAAATATCAAGTCGAAGACAACATTGCCCAAAATGGTCTTTCAAATCGGAAGAACTGCGCAAAAGACCGACGGGAAATCTTTTGGAAATCTTTTCTAAGCTCATCTTATGGAATGAAAGTTCTGTCACAAGCCAGCTAAGTAAGTAAGTAAAATTTAAATGCAAATATTCTGGAAAAAATCTTCTCCTCTTGTAGAGCTTGAAAAAAATATTCCTTAAAAAATCCGCGCCTCTTGTAGAGCTTGAAAAAAATATTCCTTAAAAAATCCGCGCCTCTTGTATAGCTTGAAAAAATGTTCTCTAAAAATCCGCGCCTCTTGTATAGCTTGAAAAAATATTCTCTAAAAACCCGTGCCTCTTGTATAGCTTGAAAAAATATTCTCTAAAAATCCGCGCCTCTTGTATAGCTTGAAAAAATATTCTCTAAAAACCCGCGCCTCTTGTATAGCTTGAAAAAATATTCTCTAAAAATCCGCGCCTCTTGTATATCTTGAAAAAATATTCTCTAAAATCCGCACCTTTTGTATATCTTGAAAAAATATTCTCTAAAAATCCGCGCCTCTTGGAGAGCTTGAAAAAATTCTTTAATAAATCCACGCCTCTTGTGTGGAGGCTTGAAAAAATATTCTTTAAAAAAATCCACGCCTCTTGTGTGGAGATCTTAAAAAATATTCTTTAAAAAAATCCACGCCTCTTGTGTGGAGATCTTAAAAAATATTCTTTAAAAAAATCCACGCCTTGGAGGATCCTTGAAAAAATATTCTTTAAAAAAATCCACGACTTGTGTGGATGAAGGATTCTTGAAAAAATATTCTTTAAAAAAATCCACGCCTCTTGTGTGGAGGCTTGAAAAACTATTCTTTAAAATATCAACGCCTCTTGTGTGGAGGCTTAAACAAATATTCTTTAAAATATCCACGCCTCTTGGAGAGCTTGAAAAATATTATTTAAAATATACACGCCTCTTAGAGAGCTTGAAAAAATATTCTTTAATAAATCCACGCCTTTTGTGTGGAGGCTTGAAAAAAATCTTCCTCCCACCAAGGCTAAATATTCGAAAATTCTTTAATTTCAATGAGGTTGAAATACTAAATCGTGTAATTGAAATCAATTTATTTTTTGTTAAAATTGGAATTTTTTCGAATTTCAATTAGAATTCAAGCTAAAAATATTCTCCCGGTTGAATGTGACGTACAACATTGGCGAGTGCCTCAGAAATCAATACACCATACGCTGCCGGCAATGTGTCACACAATAATGGTTGTCAACGAACCTAACAGTTGTTTGTAAACATTCCGTGACGTCACAGCCGTAACCTTTCTACCATTAAATTACACAATTTAGTCATTTAAGTCAATTTAATTTAAATCAGATTAAGGAAAAAAAAACGAAAAATTAAAACATGTTTTTATTAGACGTCCGTCCATTGTCTAGATAGATATACAGTCAATTTCATTTCATATACAAAAACAACTAAACTTCACGTCTAATGAATAATACTTTGAACTTAACTTTGTTATTGTGGCAACAATTACAATAAAAACAACAACAACATGCCGGTGATGGAAGTACAAGCGGAATTGTCCAGTGCTTTGACTTGAAATTGAAAAACATGTTTTCTTTCTTCGAAAAAATGCCAATGGAAATTTTTGTTTAAAAATAAAAAGAAACAAAGTCGTTTATAATTAGAATAAAATTATTATTTCTGGTATTGTTCAAATTTTTGTTTGAATTAAAGCGGAATTGGAGAAATTGGAAATGGTTGCTTTTTTGTTTTCTATTATAAAAAGATTAATGTCAGGTTTTTAGTACGCCATAAAATCTTAAGTTTATATCTACATTAAGGTAGAGAGATTTTAGTGTAATAAAATTACACGAGATGATATTAATACTGTGTAAATTTTAAAACGTAACTAAGCATGCTTAGTAATTATTACAACGACAAAATGTAAACAATTAATTTCCGTATAATTTACATATGAACACTTTCATAGTAATTGGAAAGTATCAAATATTAAAAGTACACAGTGGTCATTTAAAAAAAAAAATGATAGAAAAATATTTTAAAGTTTGAAATAAATTAGTTAAAAACCAGTAAAGAAAGTTCAAAAGTCGGACGGGGCCGACTATATGATACCTTTCACCACTTTTGGTACATAATAGAAATTCTCATATATACAATATCCTTTAGATAGAATAGACATATCATCTTTGGAGGACCGTTGAAATGGAATCTAACGAAATTAATCGCGCGAAGTTGTAGATATTAGAACTAAATTAAAACATCTCATACAGATACAATCTGAAATCTATGAAAAATTCAATGACAATCATCGAGCAAAATATGTGTAAGATCTATATATAAATGGACGTCTTTGAGCAACCATGGCATCCAACATTTGGTATGCTGCAACACTATGCGCTATCCAAAATTTATTTCGACACAAAATCCAATACACGTTATTCTAGTTTCGATTTGGTACGTTGTGCACTAATTCGTCCTAAGCGGACCAACTTTAGTCATTTGGTACATCATTTTGATGAAATCGGATATATATGGAAGCTATATGTAAACTTGAAACTTATTCAATCCAATACGCTATGCAATATTTCATGTAAAGCGAATAGACATAGGCTCCTCCATTTGCACCATTTGCATAAAATCGGGAGCTATATTTAAATCCGAACCGATTTCAAACTTAACTAAATCATTCGAGACTAAATTCAATACACGCTGCAAAATTTCGTGAATATAGAATAAACATAGACTCTTCGGTGCGCCATTTACATGAAATCGGACGAAAATATATATGGGAGCTATACCTTAATCAGAACCGATTCCAAAAAACATCGCATACATCAATCTGGACTTAATTCAGTACTCTGTGCAAAATTTTATTTCAATCGGACCAATACTGGGAGATTGGTGCATTATTTTCATAAAGTCGGACGAAGTTATATATGGGAGATATATCTAAATTTGAAACGATTTCAACCAAACTCGGCATACCTCAATCTAGACATAATTCAATACCCTGTGCACAATTTTGTCTCAATCGGACCAATATTGGGAGTTTGATGCACCATTTACCTAAAATCGGGCGAAACTATATATGGGAGCTATATCTAAATCTGAACTGATTTTAACCAAACTTGGCATACATTAATATAGACCTAATTCAGTACTCTGTACAAAAATTTGTCTCAATCGGACCAATATTGGGAGTTTGATGCACCATTTACCTACAACCGGACAAAACTATATCTGGGAGCTATATCTGAATCTGAACTGATTTTAACCAAACATAGCCTACATCAACCTACACCTAATTCAATACTCTGTGCAAACTTGTGTCTCAATCGGACAAATATTAGGAGTGGAGGTGCATCATTTACCTAAAATCAGACGAGTCTATATATGGGAGCTATATATTAATCTGAACCGATTTTTTCCAATTTCAATAGGGTCAAATAAGTGACATGTACCAAATTTCATCCAAATCGGTTCATACATGCGACTTGTACTTTGTTAACAAAAATACATGGACTGACAGACGGATCAGAAAGTGATTTTATGTATATATTGACCTGATAGTCTCTGAAATAAATTATTTAAAAAATCCACGCCTATTGAACAGATAGTCCACGCCTATTGACCTGATAGTCTCTGAAATAAATTATTTAAAAAATCCACGCCTATTGAACAGATAGTCCACGCCTATTGACCTGATAGTCTCTGAAATAAATTATTTAAAAAATCCACGCCTATTGAACAGATAGTCCACGCCTATTGACCTGATAGTCTCTGAAATAAATTATTTAAAAAAAAATCCACGCCTATTGACCTGATGGTGTCTCTGAAATAAATTATTTAAAAAAATCCACGCCTATTGACCTGATGGTGTCTCTGAAATAAATTATTTAAAAAAATCCACGCCTATTGACCTGATGGTGTCTCAGAAATAAATTATTTAAAAAATCCACGCCTATTGACCAGATAGTCCCTGAAATAAATTATTTAAAAAATCCACGCCTATTGACCAGATAGTCCCTGAAATAAATTATTTAAAAAATCCACGCCTATTGACCAGATAGTAACGGAAATATATTATTTAAAAATTATATATTTATTTACACAGAAAATTTACAAAAATTTAAAACAATTTAATAAATAAATTATTACAATAGGTAAGAGAAAAAAATCATGCAAAATATTAATGAGCCAAATATGGCCGATGAGCATCCAAGTGATGTCGCAAACGTCCCAGACGATATGACGGCAAAAATTTTAATGTAGAGTTACTCACACCCTTGGGAGTTCTGGGGGAATTTATCTATACATTGTAAAAATATATAATTGATGACCAGACAATATTTTCCGTATATAATACAATATGTGAAATTTACCAATTCCGGCGGTAGATGTCTTTCATTTCTATCAGGAGACTCCTCCAATATGTTTGGCGAACTCGTATCTAAATCATCCTCCATTGACATTAAAAAACTTTCAAATCCACTTTCATTACTTAAATCCATGGATAATTTCAAAAAAAACCTCGACACTTTAAAACAAATCAATTTTTTTAGGCAGCACAAAGGGGAATATGCGAACACAATGGAATGGCGTAATTAAGAAATGTCAAGTTAAAGCAAAACATTGTTTTGGGACAGATCACAAAAATATCAGCTGTTGACCTCTTTCAGTTTCATACGCCGTTAATTGAAATCTATAGGCCGTGATGTCTGATTTGATTAACTCTAACTTGGTAGGCCATGAACAAATCCACGCCATGAAAAAATATTATTTAAAAAATCTACGCCTTTGGCAGGCCATGAAAAAATATTATTTAAAAAATCTACGCCTTTGGCAGGCCATGAAAAAATAGTATTTAAAAAATCTACGCCTTTGGCAGGCCATGAAAAAATATTATTTAAAAACTCTACGCCTTTGGCAGGCCTTGAACAAATATTATTTAAAAAATCCACACCTTTGGCAGGCCATGAAAAAATATCATTTAAAAAATCCACGCCTTTGGCAGGCCACGAAAAAAATATTATTTAAAAAATCCACGCCTTTGGCAGGCCATGAACAATTATTATTTAAAAAATCTACGCCTTTGGTAGCCCATGAAAAAATATTATTTAAAAATTCCACGCCTTTGGCAGGTAATGAAAAAATATTATTTAAAAATCCACGCCTTTGGTTTAGTAATATTTAAAAAAAAAATAAAATATATTCCAAACAACTTCGAAAATTCTTAATTAACTTACGATTTGTTGTTGTATTCCTGAATTCAATTGGCGCCACAGTACTACCAAATAAACACAATGGATTCTGTGTTCCATAATTTACAAAAGCAATCGATCCATTATTACTATTATTTCCATGACTACCGAATGCCATTGCATCTGCGACAGCAACAGGCAAGGGCAAGGATTCAAAAATGCCCAGTGGCAGGATACTTTGCACGGATATTTTATATTTTGTAATTGAACAAATAATTATCACAATATTGACAATGAACATTTTTGTCTCTAAGTTAACACCAACAACCGAAAACACTTTTCTTCAATATTCGAATTTATTATTTGGCGCTTAGAAATTTCCCGCGTTAACTACAAAATTCCTACTTTAACAAGGATGCTGCACATTCGTTGCAATTGAAAGACCACTTCAAACTAAATGGCATAGCCGGCAGTTAAACTCTTTTATATATGAATGGAGATGGAGTCAGGATATCCACATTATCTTCTGCTTGACTTGGTCGTATTTGGAAAGTGTGGAAAACCAATGGCAAGGATGAAACGAATAACGGCGGCAGCAGCAATACGACAGAATGTTTACGAATATTACCAACCCCTCATCCCCACCTCCCACAACGATTAAAGTGTCCTTGCGCTCCATGCATCCTTTTTCGTTTTGTGCAAAAAATAAAGACATTGACTTTTGGTACATGGAATGTGGCATCAGGAATTCATTCATGAAGTACCCGGAGAGAATGGAGTGGAATGAAACCCAACCAAAACAAGAACACCTTCAACTTTACTTTCAACCGAATCGAGACTCGTCGCTAAACGCATACAACAATGTTTTGGTATTTCGTAACGGGAACACCGAACATCCGCAAGCAAGATGTTGCACAACGGGATGTTGCAATAACAAGTTGATATTTTCTAGATATTAGGATGTGGGTGTCATAAACAGTTTAGGAATTTTTATTGAGGCGTAGAGTTTTGATAGTACTAAAAGTCGGGGAAGTTTTTTGAAGGCTTTCAATAGACGGGCAGATATAACTTTCAATATGAAAGATGGCCGTTTGAAATTGTACATATGCATATTTCTGGGATGTATGGCACTGAAATAGGAATATGTCGGTGCATAGTCCCCATATGACACATTCGACATCTTAAAGGTTTTAGCAGCATTTTCCAATCGAAAAGGCTGGAACTTGCCATTTTATGGAGGGTATTATACTTCTTCGCAGAACAGGGCCAATTTACGTCCATTGTTTACCATATTTCCCATATAAAGGTCCTGGCTTTTTTGAGGCATATTAACGGTCTTAGGCGAATTTTCCAACGTTTCTTCACAGAAAATTGTCAATATAGGTCCATGTTATGGAATAGCCCCCATATAAATGTTCTGGTATTTTTGAATGTTTCAGTAGCATTTTCCAACCGAAGAGACTGACCTTTGCAATTTCGGATTATTGGTAAGCCAATAACTCGATTGACGAAAGAGAAACATATTCACATACAATTTTCAATATAGGTCCAGGTTTACACCCACATAAAGGTTCCGCCCTTTTTGATGCATTGGAAAGGTCTTAGGCTATTTTTCCAACCGAAGTGACCATCATGTAATATTTCGACTTCTTGGAGGGCAAGAACCAGGTCCATTTGGCATAGACCCCATATAAATGTCCCGTCATATTTTCGGAAGGTTTAAGACGCGTTTTTCTATTCGAAGTGGTAGTAATTTGGTATTTCGTATTTTTGAGGGTGATAAACACCTTCACAGAAAATAATCAATACCGGTCCATGCTTTTGAATTATCCCACATAAAAGAGCCGCTCTATTTTTGATATTTTCTAACCGACTTTGACCAACATTTTAATAAAGGTCCAACCGAAGTATTGCGATTGTAATTATTTCTGCATATGTTTGTAACATGCAAAAGGAAACGAGATCAACCCATGGTTGCTTTTGAGAATATGTATAGAATCACTTTCTCAATTGATTTATGCATGTCCGTCCGTCGGTCTGTTGGTGTTAAATTGTAAACAAAGTACATCCGAATTGGATGAAATTTGGCACAGGTCACTTATTGGGCCCAAGGACGAACCCTAATGAAATTGGGAAAAATCGGTTCAGATTTACATAAAGCTTCCACATATATTTTCGTCCGATTTTCAGTAAATGGTGTACCACAGTCCCTATATATCTTTCGATTTGTACGAAATTTGGTACAACGCACTTAATTGAGTTTAGAATAATGTACGCTAAGTTCCGTGAAAATCGGTTCAGATATAGCACCCATATATATTTTCGCCCGATTTTATGTACATGTAGCCGAAAGTCCCTATATATATCTTCCGATTTGCACGAAATTTGGCATAGCGCACTTAATTGAGTCTAGAATGATGTGTGGTAAGTTTCGTGAAAATCGGTTCAAATTTAAATATATCTCCCAAATATATTTTCGTCCGATTTTATGTAAATGGTGTACCAAAGCCCCTATATATAATTCGATTTGCACGAAATTTGGTATAGCGCACTTAATTGAGTCTAGAAGGATGTGTGCTAAGTTTCGTAAAAAGAGGTTCAGATTTAGATATAGCTCCCATATATATTTTCGTCCGATTTTATGCAAATGGTGCACGAAATTCCCTACATATCTTTCGATTTGCACGAAATTTGGCACAGCTCACTTAATTGAGTTTAGAATAATGTGTGCCAAGTTTCGTGAAAATCGGTTCAGATTTAGATATAGCTCCCATATATATATTAGTCCGATTTTATGTAAATAGAGCACCAAAGCCCCTACATATCTTTCGATTTGCACGAAATTTGGTATAGCGCACTTAATTGAGTCTAGAATAATGTGTGCTAAGTTTCGTGGAAATCGGTTCAGTTTCAGAAATTCGGCATAGCTTACTGAATTAAGTCTAGAATGATGGGTGCTAGTTTTGTAAAAATCTATTCAGATTTAGCCCCCATATATATTTTCGTCAGACATAATGCAAATTGTGTACCATAGTCGGTTGACTTATAGATAAAGATCACATATTTAAATTAGTTCAATTTCATGTCAATCTTCCCTCGAGGGAACAACTATTAGGATACATATGTAGAATATACCCGTAGTGGTAAAGGTTATCATATAGTCGTCCCAGTCCGACTTCATTATTTTCCTTACTGGTTTTCAGCATAGCCCCCACATACTGATGTCTACCTCATGGTGGAGGGTGTGCAAAGTTCGACCCGTTTTTTTCGCAGAGTTTTCCAATTAAAATGATACTTCTAATTTTGCGAATTGGAAGATTAATATCACATTTCAAATATATATGACTAAAATTCGGGTACCCCCTAACAAATATTTGCCAATATAAGTTAATTATTGGACATTGATCAAATATAAAATGTAGTCTCCAATTTATGAATTTTCCAGATTGTAGCCGCATGGGTGATGAGTCAGACTACAAACCGATCGATCCCGGATTCGAATTTCACCAGAGGAATAAATAAAAAATGTATGAAGTGAATCCACACATCAGCATAACACAATATATAAACGGACCACAAACAACCAATATATAAAGCAAGGACCTCAGCCACTGCACAAACTTCAAGGAAGTTTCGATTCTATGCTACTATAGATGGCAGCCCCATCATTTTCTGATAATGTTCTGAATACTTCTGAATTTAGGTCTATTTATTATTTAAAACTATTTGGATGAACCTAACATCGGAATTTTTCGCCAATATAAGTTCATTATTGGACATTAATCAAATATAAAAGGTCGTCTCAAATTTATGAGTTTTCAAGATTGTAGCCGCATGGGTGATGTGTCAGACTATAAACCGATCGATCCCGGATTTGAATTTCACCAGAGGAATAAATACAAAATAGACGAAATGAATCCACACATCAGGATAACACAATATATAAACGGACCACAACCAACCAATATATAAAGCAAGAACCACAACCACTGCACAAACTTCAAGGAAGCTTCAATTCTATGCTACTATAGGTGGCAGCCACATCATTTTCTGATAATATTCTGAATACTTCTGAATTTAGGTCCATTTATTATTTAAAACTATTTGGAGGGAACCTAACGTCGGAATTTTTTGCCCCCAACAGGACCTCTTTAATATACTCAAAATTGTTAGGGTCCATATAGGAAACACCATACGAATTTGGGCCTTTTCTTAATGGTTTGATTACACTTATCCATCAGTAAGGAACGTAATTCTCTAGGAAATATTTTCTTTGCATCATGAAATGTTTACACCTTAATTCCCCAAACTTATTATCCTTTACCCCTTTTTCTTTCCTCTAGTAGACAAAAAGTCAGACAGTTAAATGAGTGGAGCATACCCGCAATGCTAAGGGCAATGTCGGGGTGACTTGAATGCCACTGTAGTACAACAGCAGAGAACTTAAAACCATTCTTGCCACTTCACAGTTGACTAGCTAGCTGACTGTCTACTACTGTGGCAGTGTACAAGAAACTAAAACACAACCACATCCGTAGCTGTGGTTTTCATTTCCGTATCCGTTTAAAATTAAGGCCAAACATCAGTGCTCGCACCCGATGCTTGTGATGCCGTACGACAAGAGGGATTTGCGAGCAAGTTGGTAGTGTAAAACTAGGGGTTCTGATTTTCTGTTATCCCAGTGAAGTTGTTCAAAGTGATAAGTTAATGTGAAAATTTGGTTGGGAGGTTGTGCCTCACGAGAACAGAAAAATAAATAAAATTCGTATTGATCTATAGGAAATTTAGTTCTGAAGTGTATGCTTCGAATCTAATTACAAATCTCGAAGAAGCTATAAGGTCCATTTATATCATGCATATGGACTAAACTTTGTGCGGTGTAACATATTTAAGGAAAATCGGCCTATAACTAAACAGGTATAAAACCAGGGGTGAAATGTAAGTTAATGTCTAAGTGGATAAAGGGTAACACAAGGGCTAATGCCAACATTTTGATCCAGGTGTTGGTTATTGAAGATGTCTTTCTTTATTCGGCAATGTTTGCTGGGATAAAAAGTGATTCTACAAATTGTTGAGCTTAAATATTCGTTAACTTTCTATAACGGCTGCCTCTTGTAAGGATTTAGTTAATGTTCTATAGTTGAATGATAATAAGTGACAGAACAATAATTCATAACAATTAGTAGGATTTGAAACTATTACATTTTATTGTAACATAGGCATAGATTTTTTAAATAATATTTTTCCTACGACCAATATAGACGTGGATTGTTTAGATTATGTTTTTCTGTTAAACGCCTCTATAGGTTTGGATTTTTAAATAATGTCTTTCAACCTCCACTATAGGCTTGGAATTTTTATACCCTTCACAACTATGTTGTAAGGGTGTTATAGCTTTGTGCAGCCCCAAAAGTTTGTAACGCCGCGAAATATTGTTCTAGACCCACCTTTAAGTATACCGATCATCGATCTATGATGAAATGGCCGAAAAACTTTATTTTTGTCTGATTATGGCGCAATTGCCGCAATTATGGCGCAAACATCGCGAATTTTTTCATGGATAAGGGGGCCGGGCCAACGAATGGCATGCCTGTTTTGATAAAGATCAGCCATTATTTAGAGGGTCCAATGGACCCTGACTTTTTTGTGAAAAATGACAAAAATTTATTCTATGTCGTATATATTTACACCTGAAGGACACAGACCCGAGAAGTTGATAGTATATCCAAGAGGAATGGTTGGCCTTTAAATTGATACCAATTATATTGTCGTATGTACTCCGATGTGGGTGTTATACGTAAATATTTGAAGGTGTCTATGTGTTATTATATTGTTTAGTACTAAAATTACCCCACTAGAGGGCGGAAATGTTGCGCTGATCGCTTTGATTTTTTACATTTTACAGTTCCGGTTATGGCCAATGACGATGTCTATAATTTCCGGTGATGTTGAGATGGCGCAATAAACCGAAATCTTTATTTTTGTCAATTTTCCTAATCGCTCTAGAGGCCATTATTATACGCAGGACATCACATATTTTACACGGTGAAGGGAATCTGATCAATTACTTAGAACGGCTATTTAGATGATGATCTGTCAATATTCCGAGGGTCAAATCAACCACAAACTAAGGTGACCAAATTTGTATTTTATGGGTTAAATGGGTTATTTTATGGGTTAAAATTAGAGCTTGGTGGAAGTTGTGTAGGATTTCATATGGTCGGCCCCGTCCGACTATACTGCTCCCTAGTCTACAACTTCAGTAGTGTTTGGCGGGTTATTTGGGATGCCATTCGTATTTTCCCTGCCTTACCCCTCGGCGGACAATGCCATACATTCCCCACTTATAAATATTTGTTTTTTTTTTTTATTTTATAAAAACAACAAACTGGGATTAAGCCTGACTATTTTGCAAAAACAAAATACAAATGGTATCCCAAATAACCCGCCAAACACTACTGAAGTTGTAGACGAGGCACGGTCATACTGTTTGGTTTATTGCTTTAACTAGCAATACCAACAACAACGTTATGTGCATTCGTAACAAAGTGACGACACATAGCAGTGGGAAATGTATTGTAGTTGTCTATAAATGGCTTGTTGACCACGAAGTCAGGCTCCAATGAAACGAACTTCTCATTGGGGTCGTGTCGCTGGTAACGTAAGAACTTCGAATTGTCACAAGAGACATTTGGGTTTGAAAGGTTTTTTGTAAAGAAGCTATTAATAGCTTCTGGGGAGAATATCCCAACAAAAATTAAGGGAACTGATGAGGATCAGTGGCGAGATCCGAAACTATACCCCTCGGCGGACAATGCCATACATTCCCCACTTATAAATAGTTTTTTTTTTTTTTATAAATAAAAACAACAAAGCCTGACTATTTTGCAAAAACAAAATATAATAAAAGTATATAAATGAGAGCTATATCTAAATCTGAACCGATTCCAATAAAAATTGGCACACCTTAGGCTATACTAATTTCAGTACGTTGTGCAAAATTCTATGGCAATCGGCTCAAATTTGTATCATTGCTGCACCATGTACTTAAAATCGGACGTGAGTTTATATGGGAGCTTTATTTAAATCTGAACCGATTCCAACAAAACTAGACACACTTTAGGGTACACTAATTTCAGTAAGTTGAGCAAAATTTTGAGTTAAACGGCCTAACTTTGGTTGCACATGTACATTTTACTTAAAATCGGACGAAATTATATAAGGAACTATATCTGAATCTGAACCGATTTCGATGAAACATTCCACACTTAAGGTTACACTAATTCTAGTACATTGTGTATAATTTTGTGTCAATCGGCTTAACTTTGGGTCTTTGGTTCATCATTTACATAAGATCGGACGAAAATATATATGGGAGCTATATCTAAATCTGAACCGATTTTCACTAAACTTTGCACACTTCATTCTAGACTCAATTCAGTACGTTTGTCAAAATTCATGCAAATTGAATGATTTTCAGGGACTTTGGCGCACCATTTACCTAAAATCGGTCGAGAATATATATGGAAGCTATATCCACGTCATTCTAGACTTAATTCCGTACGCTATGCCAAAATTCGTGCAAATCTAAGGATATATTGGAATTTTGGTGCACTATTTACCTAAAATAGGGCGAAACTATATATGGGACCACGCCATTAGTGGTCTGAAAAAATATTATTTAAAAAAATCCACGCCTGTAGGTGACCCTAAAAATATTATTTAAAAATCTAAGCGTATAGGGGTCCCTAAAAATATTATTTAAAAATCCAAGCTTATAGGGGTCCCCAGAATTGTTATGTAAAAATCCACGCCTATGGGGGTCTCCAGAATTGTTATTTAAAAATCCACGCCTATGGGGGTCTCCAGAATTGTTATTTAAAAATCCACGCGTATAGGTGTCCCTAAAAAAGTATTATTTACAAAAATCCAATCCAATGGAGGTTCTCTAAAAAATATTTATATTTGAAAAAAATCCACGCCTGTAGGGGTCCCTAGAAAATATTATTATAGAGGTTCCTACAAAATATTATTAAAAAAATCAAAGCCTATAGAGGTTCCATAAGATATATTATTTACACCAGTGAGCGAAGAAGTATAGTCGGACGGAGCCGACCATGCGGATGTTTTTTCCGAGCCAGGGCATATTTTGGTGATATTTGCACCCTTTTGTCCGATTAGGGGTCAACAGCACCTCTTCCTTGCACTGACATATTTTCCGAATACTAATAGTCGTTTCACCATGAGTTGTGTTGTGGTCTATAGATCGACTCGAAAAAAGGACAATAGAATTACGTTTTGGGCCCACTTCTTCCCAAAATTATTATCTGATCATCACCGAAAACTATATGTGTTGTCCTTGACCATAACTGGAACCTCAAGGAAAATTTGAAAGCGATAAGAGCTATATTTCCGTTGTGTTGTGGTCTATAGATCGACTCGAAAAAAGAACAATAGAATTACTTTTTGGGTCCACTTCTTCCCAAAATTATTATCTGATCATCACCGAAAACTATATGTGTTGTCCTTGACCATAAGAAAGCGATAAGAGCTATATTTTCGCCCTCTAGCGTGGTAAATAAGTAAACACCTGTACATATTTACGTGTAACTCCCATATCCGAGTTCATACGATAATATCAATTTAAAGGTCAACCACTCCTCTTGGATAAACTATCATCTGCTCGTGTCTATGTCCTTCAGGGGTAAATAAATACGCCATAGAATACAAATTTTGTAATTTTTTTCACACAAAAGTCAGGGTCCATTTGACCAATCTTTACCAAACACGCATGCTTATTCTTTGGCTCGATCCTCTTCTCAATGTAAAATTTCGCGATGTTCGGGCCAAAATTGCAGCCTGTGGAGCGACCAGAAAACCCGACAAAAATTAAGGATTTGATCTACTTCACCTTGTAATTATTAACCGGTCTTCATTGGCCAGAACTCATTCTGCATGCAAAATTTCGTGAAGATTGGTCCATAACTATGTCCTGTATCATGTTTACAAATTATAATGGGCAGACGGACGGATGGACGCACATGTCTAGATCGACTCAGCTAGTCGAGCTATGACGATGGGTATACTTAAAGTGGGTATAGGATCAATATTTCGCAGTGTTTCAAACTCTTGGGGTTGCACAAAGCTATAATACCCTGACGCCATAGTTGTGCAGGGTGTAATTACACATAGTGAACAATATAAAATATTATTATTATTAGGCTTGGAGTTTTGAAATACAATTTTTCTTTTTATTAATTAATTTTTTAAATTCTCCACCCAAGTATTGGAAATTATATCATTTCAGTATTATTAGAATTTTTCTAAATGTATGGGTTATTAAACTTTGAACTTTCACTTTTATTTTATCCAAATCTAGCCACGTTTGTGACGCATGCATCTATCAAACTTTAGTATTTAAAAACTAGACACTATTTATGAAGGTTTTTCGCATACAATTGAATAGAAAGATTCAACCATAACATTAGACCGGTTTCCTAACATTTCTATGTTTTGAATAAAATTAAAAATTTGAATATAGTCTGTATTAATTTTAATTTCATTTTCGATTCTTTATTACGAAATTAAAAAGAATGTTCCAAAAATAAATAATAAGGTGAAAAAGAGATGTTAGACTGGAACCGGTTGGAAACCAACAACAATATGGCCCACTGCCCGACAAGATATTCTATCTAGTTAATCAAATAACGTTTGATATTCTTTTCCAAAATAAAGCGATACTTTGTTATTGTTTTTATTTCTAGACCAATCGAAATCGTAAATACTTTGAACTTTTTTGTGAGCACAAAAATAACGTCCACCGTTCGTTCATAAAATATTCAATTGATTGATTTAGAAAAAGTTTAGAAGCCAATAAAAACTTACCTTCCTTTGTAAAACCTTTAACAACTTTGGCATTGTCCATTGCATTGAAAGCCATTAAGTTTTGTTTTCGTGCAGTTGTGAGACCACCGCTCCGCATGACATTGTTGTCAACTTTTATTCCAGCCAAACTATTGTCAATAATGGTACCACCACCTGCAGCCGTGACACCACTACCACCCCCACCACTATACATATCCGCCACAAATGGTATATCTATTATTTGGAGGAAGTGAAAAGAAAAAAACAAAATTAGACACAAATGGTCAATCATTTTACAAAACGTACTCTCATCCCACAAAATAAAATCCCATGAATTGAATTTCCATTTCCCCCCTTCATCGATTTACCTGTAGCTTTGTTCGCCTTCTTCATTTCCATAATTTCATTATTCGGTATAAATTTGAATTTACCACGAAAACCTTTTGCCGTTACATTAGAACTTGCATTGAATTCAATTAAAAGATCCGGTCCGGTGCTGAGGATATGCCTAGTACCACTCGACGAATTGCCACACAGGACATCGATGACAGCGTTCATATTGAGGGATTCAGCATCGAATATGGTTAGTTTGTCTAAATTGCAACTGGAAATTATTTAATAAATAAAATATATTTTTAGTTTCAAGAGATTGATATAGATTTTATTTTATTTTGGGGCTAATAAATACCTGTCATTAACCATGGGTATTTCCAATTCTTCGAATATCAGTTCCACACGAGTTTCAGGCCTGAAAACGTGTAAACGTTAGATTTTTAAAACACATTATATAAATATTCGATGAAATATTAATACGTTTAGTATTTTTTCTCCAAATAATTTTAAGTCGACCACATGAATTATACATTGACTTCAAGGCGTTGAGACAGATAAGATATTAAGATACTACTATACCTACAACCTTAAAGGACCAGGGAACTACTGGGAACCACCTAATCAAAGTTTAACAAGTTAAAAAAGCGTTAAGGTCGGCCGGACCGAACTTTGGATACCCTCCACCATAGATAGTTATTTACTATTTACTTTAGAAGAAATTATAGGGAACATACAAAAAGTGGACCTATACCGATATTTCTTCAAACCGATTATGTAAACCATAAAGTGTACTAAATACAAATTTCAGCAATTTTTAATGGATTTTTATACCGTTAGCCTTACGGCTAATGAGGGTGTATACACTTTGATACGGTGAAAAGTTGCCTCATCGAAATATTAGTTCTAGACCCATGTTTCTTTGTATAAAATCTGTTTCAAAAATTTGGATTTCATCCAAACTTTGCACATCTTATTATTTCTTCCAAACATAGTTGAAGTTCGAAAATGGGGAATATTGGTCCACGCCTTCTGCTACCTCCCACACAGGGGCTAGGGCTTGGCTTAAATGCGGGCTATAGATCATTATCGAACCTTGAAATGCTTACAACAGAGTCTTAGAACCAAAATCCAAAACGCGGAACAAATCATATAACTATTTGAATATAAAAAGGGGGGTTATATGGGGACTACCCCAAAAAGGGGGCGAATATTAATAATTTTTGGTAGGTAGATTTGCTATCATGTATGACAACAAATATCAGCGAATTCGTTTGTAAAAAGAGCTAAAGACCCCCCAAAAAACCGAAAATTGGGGGATACCCTTATATGGAAGCTATAACTAAACGTGGACCGATATATCCCATCTTCGAACTTGACCTGCCTGCAGACAAAATACAACCTTGTGCAAAATTTCGGCACCCTACTTCAATAATATATATACGTTATACGGTCGGAAATGAATATTTCGATGAGTTACAAACGGAAGGACAAAATTAATATTGTCATTCCGTGTGGTAGAGGGTATAGAATTATCGATTTCAGAAAGTCTAAAAGGGATGGCTATAGACTTCAATTATTGGGCTATGGAATTCTATCTATAGAATTCTTAAAGTTTAGGTGGATCAATTCTGAAAATAAATACCAATAATACTAAGTACCGATTTCATCCAAACACGCCCTCTTCCACCGTAACGAAAGAAATCTTGTGTACGTTACTGGAGCAAGCCATTACATTAATTAAACCTGTATAATGTAAATATAGTACCTGAATCGCAAAGAAACACATACTGAAAATTTGAAATTTGATGAAAAACGTGACCAATCTAACCAAATTACTCAAATCGTCATATGGGATCTGCTCTAAAATGTTTACTTTTTGGTAGAAGGATTTGCTGACCAATGAAAAATCTTTCAATATTCCCATAATGCAAAATAATTCTTATGTGGACGCTATACTAAAGCGTGGACCGATACATCCCATTTTCAATACCAATATATCCTAAGAGTACTTACATTGTATGAGCGAAATTTTAATGAAACTTCGCCTTAAAATCGCGGCTAGAGCCTTCAAAATACATACAATTAGAATGAATAAAGCAAAAAAATGGATAAGACCGCATAAATACACAGAAAAAATACAATACGATGAAATGAATTTCTGCATTTTATGATTGGAATTCATTTTGCATTTTATGATTGGAAGTTTAAAATACTGATTTCTTGTCAGAGAGAGTGAAACAATAACTTTGGAGCGTGTGTTTATTTGTCGTTTTAATATTTCCATTTTTATACCCTTCACCACACTGTGGTACAGCGTATTATGTCTTTGTGCATATGTTTGTAACAGGCAAAAGGAAACGAGATAGACCCATGGTTCCTTTTGAGAATATGCATAGAATCACTTTTTAAGTCGATTTAAGCATGTCCGTCCGTCTGTCCATGTATTTTTGTGAGCAAAGTACTGGTCGCATTTATGATTCGAATTGGATGAAATTTGGCACAGCTCATTTGTTTGGCCCAAGGACGAACCCTATTGAAATTGGGAAAATCGGTTCAGATTTAGATATAGCTCCCATATATATTTTCGTCCGATTTAAGGTAAATGGTGTACCAAAGTCCTTATATATCTTTCGATTTGCACGAAATTTGGTAAAACGTACTGAATTGGGCCTAGAATGATGTCCGCAAAGTTTCGTGAAAATCGTCCGATTTCATGTAAATTGTGCACCAAAGTCCCTATATATCTTTCGATTTGCACGAAATTTGGCATAACCTACTGAATTGAGCCTAGAGTGATGTCTGCCAAGTTTCGTGAAAATCGGTCCAGATTTAGATATAGCTCCCATATATAGTTTCGTCCGATTTCATGTAAATGGTGCACCATATATCTTTCGATTTGCACGAAATTTGCCATAACGTACTGAATTGAGCCTAGAATGATGTCTGTCAAGTTTCGAGAAAATCGGTATATATTTAGATATAGCTCCCATATTTAGTTTCGTCCGATTTCATGTAAATGGTGCACCAAAGTCCCTATATGTCTTTCGATTTGTACGAAATTTGGCATAGTGTACTGAATTAAGCCTAGAATGATGTGTGCTAAGTTTCGTGAAAACCGGTTCAGATTTAGATATAGCTCCCATATATATTTTCGTACGATTTAAGGTAAATTGTGCACCAAAGTCCCTAAATATTTTTCGATTTGCACAAAATTTGGCATAACGTACTTAATTGAGCCTAGAGTGCTTTATGCGAAGTTTTGTGAAAATTGGTCGAGAATTAGATATAGCTTCGTCCGATTTTATGTAAAGATTCACCAAAGTCCCTATAAATCTTTCGATTTGCACGAAATTTGGTATAGCATACTGGATTGAGCCTGGAATGATGTGTGCTGAGTTTCGTGAAAATCGGTTCAGATTAAGATGTATGTATTTCCGTCAGATTTAATGTAAATAATGTACCAAAGTTCTAATATTGCATAGATCGATTGATTTTAAGTAATTGACGCACCAAGGAACCAATATATGGTTAATAGGAACAAAACGTACTGAAATTAGTATAACCGAACCTGGGACAAGTTTCGTTGAAATCGGTTCATATTTGGATATAGATTCCACATATATTTTCGTCCGATTTTAAGTAAACGGTGCAAATGGTGTTTGTCAGATTGACATGAAATTTTGCACAACGTACAAAATTGAGCATAGAATAAGGTAGTTGCGTTTTCTAGAAGTGCAGACATAGCCCAACGCCCCAACATTTGTCCCATTGTAACAAACAAATGTCATGCTTATATATTGATCTACGTTGATTCATATTTAGATAAATATCACATATTTTAGTTCATCCAATTTCATGTTAATTGTCCTGTTTAATATACCCATAGTGGTGAAGGGTATCATATAGTCGGCCCGTCCGACTTTACTACTTTCCTTACTTGTTATTCTATGTTTTCTACTTCTTCGTTATGTTTTGTCTCGTTTCTCCTTATGTACTACGATTGTGCTTGTTGTTCGTATCAACGTTTGTTTGATATATGATAGTCGTCATTTATTTCGAAATAATTTGGAAAATACAAATGCGAAATTTGTAACTACATAGGTCGGTAAAACAAAGAATTACAAAACTAGTTACAATCGAGTGAGTGGAAAGTCCGTAGTTGTTAGCAACAGTAGTCAGTAGTCAAACACGAAATGAGGGGAGGGTGGAGAACGGAACCACAATGGTGGTTGTGGTGGTGTTTTTTTTTTTCTTGGGAGAAATACATTTGTTGTTGCAAAGAGAGCGCTAGAGAGAGGAAAAATAATCGTAAATAATGGTAAAGTAGAACGAAGTAAGAAAATAGTTTTGATACTAATGAAATGTTTACATTTTTTGAAGAAATAGTGACTTTCACATGATTTTAGGAATTGTAACTTGTATTCGAAGCAAGGTACAACATGGAAAAAATGAAATTATTAAAAAAAAAATTCAATAAAAAAGTTGTCTGTGTATAACGGAGAATTATATTGAAAAAAAATGTTTTAATAGGCCTACAAAATACTTAAAATTGAGCGGAACCTTTGCTTGAGGGTTATGTCATATACGACGGTGCAGAACTCTTAATGCGAACACAAGCCAGTCACGGCTACTGTTCATAATTGTATCTAAGTAAATAATGATTTAAGTCTACTCTCAGAGAAGAGACATAACATGGGCTCCCTTACGCTAGCTCCAAGACATATATAGAGTAACTTCGGGTAATGTGGACCACCATTTTCTTTTTTTGATGTTGTGGGCGTAACAACGGAAAAAATAAAAACAAATTGTTTTCACAACATGGTAGATTTGTTGGCTAATTATATTCCAGGTCAAAAATTATATATATTTGTCCATAAAAAATTGCATTATATTTCAAAAAACTCTAAACTGCAAATAAAAATAACTTGGGTAATGTGGACCAGTATGTGTGGGTAATGAGGATCAGTAAGTTAAAGGTAGGTTGTGGATTAATTGTGATAAATTTCAATTTATTGCACACTTGGGTAACAATGAATGCAGAAATATATGGGTCCATGTTTTGGAATAGCCCCCATTTAAGGTTACCGCCCCATTTGCGGTATTTTGAAGGTCCTTGCTTCATTATCCTACCGAGGCACTTATAATTTCTGATATCGAGTTTTCAGAGGATAGAATACCTCCTCGTATATTAAATGCGCCCTTGTTTCGAACTCGTCCTCATGAAAATGTCCCACTTTTTTATAGTGGTCCACATTACCCGACATTGAATATTTTTATTTAAAAATAAATATCGGCTTCAAAAATGAATAAAAATTTTAAAATAATTGAAAGTAATTACAGATAAATGTGTATTTTTGTTAAAGAAAACAAGAAAACCACATAACCACTTTATATTCGAGAAAAACAAAATGTTCGACTATTTTACAAAATCGTTCGACTATTGTGCTAAAAAATTTTCAAACCACACTTTTACAATCAGAGCTACATTTTCACCTACTAAATTTTCAACATTGCAATTATTTATTAAAAACCAAGTTTGATGTTTGTTTTCACTAATTAGGAAAATATTTATCAAGGCGGCATTGGCATATTTCAAGCATTTTCTTAGATATGGGGGGTGGTCCACATTTGACGCATGGTCCACATTACCAGAAGTTACTCTAATGTCGATGATATCTGCCAAGATATTGCACATACAGTAATAATTAGAATACCTGGGTAGACCATCTCGCAATATTGGAATTAAACTAATGTTTATGTAGATATTTCCAGGGAAACGAAGCTTAAAATATGTGAAGTATGTACAAAATCGATTCAGCTATACGCTGTTTCGAACACACAAAAGCATTCTGACCCAATATCATAAGTAACGTGTAGCGGTGGAACCTAACGAACCAGTGACCCATACCAACCCAAATTAAACATAGAAAATGGGATGCATTGGTCATAAGAAAAAAAATTCACAGAAAACACAGAATATCGCTTCGACAAAAAATAACCACAGAACTGATACATTATAACCTTACATCGGAAAAAGCAAGCCAAGCTCAACTAACCGATGCACACCATTTCAGGTAGAGAGGAAAAATCCTTATTTATTTGAAATCCGGAGACTTTGAGCTTTACACCAGTAACATTTTATATCATTGTGTTTTACGGTTTACAAATGAAATGAGGTCAAATTCAAAAGTTCATTATTTTTATACCCTTCAGAACTATGTTGTCAGAAATGGACCAAATATTTAATTTTTGTCGTTTTTCTGGTCGCTCCATAGACCGAATATCGCGAAATTTTACATGGAGAAGGGGATCGGGCCAAAGATTTAGCATGCCTATTTATTATATAGCGGGTCAAATGATCCCTGAATTTTGTATGAAAAATTACAAAATTTGTATTCTATGGCGTATATATTGATGCCTGAAGGACATAGACCTGATCGGATGTGGGAGTTAAACTTATATATTTATAGGTGCTTACGTATTCAGATATTATTAGTAATCCATTAACATTAGAGGGCAGAGATATAGCGCAGATCGCTTTAAAATTTTCCATGAGGTTCCAGTTATGGTCAAGGACAACGCCTATAATTTTTGGTGAATATCACAAAAAAATTTGGGATGAAGTGTACCTAAAACTTTTTTTTTGTTTTTTCGAGGCGATCTGTAGGTCACAAGCCGAACATAACAACAAAATCCACGGTGAAGGGAATCTGGTCAAGTAATTAGAAGGGATGCACTGAATATTGGGAATATTCGGAAAATTTGTCAGTGTAAGGAAGAGGTGCTGTTGATCTAATTGGCCAAGAGGGTGCAAATATCACGAAATATTTATTGCCTAGGCTCGAAATAAACATCCGCAGAAAGTTAGATTTCCGTGGTAGTTCTGTAGGGCATTGTATGGTCGGCCCCTTCCGACTATACTGATCCGCTCACTGGTTTTTAGTTTACTCATTTTAAATTCATTCATTACTATTGCCGACTTCTGAAACCTATATTTTCTCATTGTCCTTTTTGAAGCCTTCTCTATAGCACTTTAACTTTTTTGGTACAGTTGAATTTTTATTTGACTTACCTTCCAATA
>NW_026885868.1:0-71101 GCF_032173495.1 Musca vetustissima
TCGATATGATTTTAACCCTAATTCAGCTAAGTTTTATGCAATTCTGCAAGGAATTTATGTCACACAATTTAATAAAATTATTTTAGTGAAACAAACTCCACATGATAAGGTTAGAATTGTATTCATTTTACAAAAAATTTCAAATTTTATTCATTTCATTAATTTTTTTAATTCAGCAAAATTTTATGTAATTCCACAAAGGAAATTATGGAATTTTTGCACTAAAATCTATATTCTATACATAAATAAACCCATTCCGCATAGTTTCAGTCCTATTCAGCTACGTTTTATGCAATTCAGCAAGGTTTTAATTTTAAATTACTGTTAAAAATATATGACAGTCTGAAGAAATGGTTCTTTATATGTTTATTTTATTATTTCCACAACTTTATAGAAATTTGCTGCATCTTTTCTACAATTCCGCAAAATTTTATGTTATTCAGCTAAGGAAATTATGCAATTTTTCCACAAAAATCGATATTACGGGCATGAGGAAACGCATTCCACACGATTTTAACCCTATTCAGCTAAGTTTTATGCAAGATTTTTATTGCATTTTTTTCCAAGCACATATGACAGATTGTTGAACTACTTAAGATATGGTTCGTTATATATTTATTTTATTAGATACTGTGCTGTGTATCGACAACATTTGGGTGTGTCGATGGACGGATATAATATTCGCCCATGTTCTAGTTTAAATTTATAAATAAAACTAGCTTTGAAAAACAAAATTGCCTGTCGGATCCTTATGGTTATGTTAGACAACAGTTAGAACTCAAGGTGATTTGGATTAGTAGTTAGATGATGAAGGTCTACAAAAAATAACGGTGCTTCCAATGGGCCTCATGCATAAAAACGAGCAAAAGCGATGAGTTGAGTCAAGCTAGCAATTGCTCGTAAGTTGAGTTAGATGGAACAGGAACTGCTTTTGCTCAATTTCGTATGCATAAAAATGAGTTCAAACCAATTGCAAATACTTGAGCAAATTGAGATCAAACTTCTAATTGTTATAGTGGAAGTGAATTAGAAGTAGCAGTAAATACTAATAATAAAATAGAAACTGACGATATATCTGCATTTTTAGTACAACAAAAATTAAAGAAAATAAATATTCACTTTGAAAAAGTCAGTTACCAAGTGTCAAAGAAATGAAGCAACATTTGGAATAGAAATGACGGACTATATTATTATTAGGGTTTATGTTATTATAATCCACACCATAAGGCGGGCGAAGACCTCCTAAAGTATATGTATTTTCCTGATCAAAATCAATTATATCCATACCCGTCTGTTGAAACCCGAATATTTGCAAATACTTGGCTAATATTCCTCAATTTTTTATTCCGTTTATAACATCTCGAAATATTCACCTAAGACCCCATAAAATATATACACTGGTGGCCAAAACTAAAGCAACTGAAATTGCAAACTGAATTAATGACCCGTAACTTTTTTTTTGAAAATAAAGTTATAGAGAATTTTTTTTTTTTAAGAATATAAAGTGACATTTATTTCGAAATAAAAATAAATTCTATGGAAAACTACATTGACCCAATTTTGATTTTATTCTTTTTTATAAATAAGCAAATTTAGCTAGTAATCGACAGCAAACCCGTTATTTTTGATTACACCCACGAGACATTGAACCTATACGATCCAAAATTTGATCCTTTGATGCACTATTCTTCACATCCTGAACCTTTGAGAAGAGGTTATGTTTGCTTGTTAGTGAATCCCTTTGAATTTTGCTATCGATGATGATACAACGATTTTTCTATAGGGTGAAGATCTTATGATTATGTTGGCCATCATAAAATCCGGATTTGAGACTCCCGCAACCAATCGCTGACAAGTTTTGGTTTATGTCTGGGGGTTATTGTCAAGCTTCAACACAAAATATTCATGAAATATTTTTCCAAAATCATTTTCTGTGATAAATTATGTTCACAATCACTGATAATTATTCATTTTAGTGTACGCGAGTCAACTAAGAGGCATGCTCAACAAAAGTTAAGCAAGAGCTCACAAAAGTAAGCAAAAGCTTGTTTTTATGCATATGAAAATGAGAACAATCTCATCCAACATCAATTTCTAAGTTCAAACTGAGCAAGAAGAGATCAAACGTGAGCAGTGAGTAAAAGCAAATACATCAAATTTTATTATGCATACGACAAGCACCTTTTACTCAAAAAATCGAGTCCGAGCTCAAGCTCACGTTTTATGCATGAGACCCAATGTTGGAATAAATTTGTAAAACAAATGTTAGTATGTTAAAAATAAATAAAAATCTTATTATTATTGTTAGAAACATAAATGATTAGGAATTGTTATATTTGGGGACAACAAGCAGCTTTGAGCAATATTTTCAGTTGTTTTTTTTACCCATAAATATCATCACCAAATATATATTCCCATGTATGACCCATAACCGGTGCATCAGCCCTAAAAACAACAGGGTGCAAAAAATAAATATTTATAAACAAAAATATGAATAAAATAATAAAAAATATATATAAATAAATAGTTGTATACATAAATATTTATTTGATGAACCTGTAAAAAAATAAATAAAAAATCCTCAACCAAAAAGAGAAAACAAAGTAGAAAAAAAAATGTGAAAAATGACCATAACCAAAATGCGCATGAAAAAACAAAATTTTGAAAAAAAAAATATTTATGTGGGCATATTGACAACGCAGAATATGGGGCCAACACCACTTTTACATCGAAAAAAAAAGTTTCTTGGAAAAAATATTCTTTACCCATCGAGCACAAGATCGTCGATCATCATATTTTCCCACATGTGAGCAGCAACAGCGGCATCGGCCCTTTTTTATTTCAAAACAAAGAATTAGGTTTATTATTATTGCCAATATAAGGGGGAAAAATTAATGGGTATGAAAAATAAAAGAACAGCATTTGTTTCCCTATCGAATCGAAAACTTCCATACAAAATAAAGGCCATCTACACACAAATAAGGGCCTTGGCCTTCTGTAGACAATAAAACACATCTAGGCCGTCTATAGACAATAGAAGACCCCTAGGTCCCCTATAAACAATAGATGACCCCTAGGTCCCCTATAGACAATAGATGACCCCTAGGTCCCCTATAGACAATAGAAGAATTTAGACATTAAATGGAATATAGAAGACCTAGAGGTCGCCCAAAGACTATAGAAAACCTAGAGTTCCTCTAAAGTCTATAGGAGACCTAGAGAGGATGATAGATATTCTTAAGTCTATAGAAGACCTAGAGGTCCCCCTAAAGACTATAGAAAATCTAGAGTTCCTTAAAGTCTATAGGAGACCAAGAGATATTATTAAGTCTATGGAAGACCTAGAGGTCGCCCAAAAGACTATAGAAGACCTAGAGTTCCTCTAAAGTCTATAGGAGACCTAGAGATGATGATAGATATTCCTAAGTCTATAGAAGACCTAGAGGTCGCCCAAGGACTATAGAAGACTTAGAGTTCCTCTAAAGTCTATAGGAGACCTAGAGATATTCTTAAGACTATAAAAGACCTAGAGGTCTCCTAAAGTCTAAAGAAGACGTAGAGGTCTGTTAACATCAATGGGATATCTGGAAGTCTTCTAAAGAGTATAGAAGATCTAGAGGTCCTCTAAAGTCTATATAAGACCTAAAGTCTAAGGACTTCTGAACACAATACAATACCTTGAGGTCGTCTAAAGTCTACAGACCTTTAGACCTAGAGGTCTTCTAAAGTCTAAAGAAGATCTAGAGGTCTGCTAACATCAATGTGATATCTAGAAGTCCTCTAAAGAGTATAGAAGATCTAGAGGTCCTCCAAAGACTATATAAGACCTAAAGTCTAAGGACTTCTGAATACAATACAATACCTTGAGGTCTTCTAAAGTCTACAGAAATCCTTGAGCTATTCTATTGCCCACATTTAGGCTTTCTACAAACATTTACTATTCTTTTTCTGACAATGGAACACCTCTTGGCCTTATGTCGTAGTCCAGGTCTACACTAATTTCTGCTGGAAATTCCTATATTTCTCTCTTTTTTAACACCGATGTTTTTCTGAAATTTAGAAGGAAACATTACAAAAAATCCCCTTCTCCAACTTACCACGTATGTTCAGCATTGAAACCAACACGGCCATTAGTGCCCACACACACTGTGAAACTTTTGTCGAACCAACGATTGTAACCATTACCATGTAGCAGGGTTTTACCAAAGTTATCCAACAGTTCGGGACGATTCAAATCAAATTCAAATGGCACTTCATCTAGGGATACAACAAATGCAGCCGATTCGACAGTATTCAGGGAGACACGATTGACGCCACGTGAAAAATAGGTATTACGAGCTTCAGCCCATTTGGAACGATTCCAGGCGGTCAGTGCTGCCAAATGTTCTTCACCCGGCAGTGGGGTGGCTTTGCTGTTTAGGATTTCTTCCATTTGTCTAGAAATATAATGAAGAAATACATTTTCAGTTTAAATAGTCACAAAGTGGTACAATTTGTTTGAATTTATTGGTGGGTTTTAAGTTTTCCGCTTACATTTGAATTTCACAGGGTCTCAGCAGACGTCCCTTGTAGTAAATCAACACCTTGTAATAGCAGCCTTTGTGTAGCACCACAATGTGATTGGAGTCTTTGTAATGGACAATGCGATCGGTTTCCAAACCAGGGACGCGAACAGTATTAAAGGTTCTTTCATATTGCCAGGAGCACAGGGGGACAATGCCTTGAACCATGATCTGATGTAGAAGAAATTATCAAATTAGACAAGCAAAATTAAATACGATTTCAAAAATTCTCTTACCGGTTGCAATTCTTGTCTCTCAATCAAACGTCTAAAGTTCAACAACAAGTAGACAATATTGGCAGCCCGGGCAGCTTGATTGTGGGTCAAATCCATGAATATGGCATCGGTACCATAGAAATTACTGTTAATCATCAGGGGACTGCGACCGCGTAGATAAACATATTCCTCCCACCAATCCGACACGTAATTGGTGGACCACCAACTTTTCAAAATCAAATACCACTGCAACTTCTTGCCAATGGTATTTTCAAATTCATTAGCCAAACGTTCCATGCGCTGATATTGTTCATCATCCAATAGGGGGCGTACTGAGCGCAAGTAACGCTGCATAGTGTCCTTTACCGATGGCAGTGTCAACCTTGGCAATGAACCTTGAAAACTATATAAGCCCGGTTTATTCCAGCTGGAAAATACCTTAACGGCACCAGCCCATAATCGAGTACGCAATGACACTTTACTACCCGGCGCTCGAGATTCATACATCCAACCCTTGTACATTAGCAGTAGCTTTAGGGTATAGCGCATTGTAAAGCATATACCCAGCCATATAACTAGGGAGGCTAAAAAGCAAGCTGTGACTTGCCAATTTATTGTGTTTGCAGGTAAATGTACTAGTATGCGATTAACTATATTGAAGGGTGTTTGAAAACCAGCAAAATGCAGACCCAGCGCAATGGCTGTTATTAGCCAGAGACTGTGTATATGGGCTGGATAGACACCATTGCGTATGCCATTCTGAAAGGAAGAGGAAATTAGAATTAAAATGGTTTCTCAAATCGGGGAGAATGTGTCCAACTTACCCTGGCTCTTGCTAGACGTTTCTTCCATGACCTATAGCCTGAGGTCCAGATAAGATTTAAAACCTCTTGATCGTAGTTGATGTCAAAACCCTCATGGGTAATGGCAAATGAAAAGGCAACGGCCTGATGGGCTTCAGCCATGGTGGCGGCTTAATTAACCCACACTCAAATAGAAATTCAAATGGGTTCTATGGCCTTCTTTCGGGGTGATTTATGGCGAAAAAAGAGAAGAAATCTGCAAAGATAGAAAATAAAGAAAAATTAATAAAACAAAAATATTTTACAATTTTTTCTTTCAAAAATTTACAAAAATATAAAAATCCTGAAATGAGTTTGGAAACTTTCCGTAAGGACATTTGCTTCTTTGATAAGAGGAGTAAAGGCTTAAATATTAAAAAATATATACATATATATATTTTAAGGACTTGGTTTTGATTTAAAAATTTTTCAATATCTGTTACAGTATTTTTCGGTTAATTGCACATCAAAATTTGCACAAATTTTTGTTCAATTAACCGAGGAACCAATTATCCGAACCCGCTTACTATGAAATGAAATATTTTTGACCCATCATGTGGTTCAATTAAGCGTGGAAACCAATTAACCGTAGGGTCAATTAACCGAAAAATACTGTATAAGTTTTATATTCAATTTTTTTCAGGTAGAATTCGATACTTTAAAAATATTTATTTGTAAGGAACTTTTAGATCCTGGTTTTATGTTAATATAATTTTTAAAGGAAATATTATTCCTCTCCATCCCATTACAATTATTACCCTCCTATGTAGTATAATCGGTATTGGGCGCAATAAACCTTCATAATCGATTTTAACCCAAATTGAAATTATAAAGTTATTTTTTTATTACGCCTTAACAAAATTAACATAAAATTGATTTGATTTGAGTTTTCTTTTTTAAATGTTGTTGTTTCAGATAGGAATTTAACTAATTGATATATAAAACTGCGTCAGTTGCAATCTGAATGTGGGCCAGACAGCTGAATTATATATTTTTATTAGTCATGGGACCACCAGTTAATAAAACAACAAATTATTATTATTTTTGGCGATATGATAAAAGAATAAAAATAATAAATTGATTTTGAATGTTTGTTTTTTTTATTGCAAATATCTGATTACAGATGTCTGTGAAAAAAAACTGTCTGCATGATTTTTATTGATTTATTGGATTGCAAAATGCTGGAGGATATAAAATTCTTGAATAAAGTGATTTTTTTAAAAGAAGTTATTTTTTTTTCAATTGAGGCGAAATATTCAATTTTGTTAATTTTTATTTCAATGGATATTTTAAAATATTTTTTTCAATGACTTTTAAGTCTGGGTTTACACATGCAACATTTTTTCAGCAACTCTGTTGCAGCTCTCTACGATTCTCTTCTGAATTTCTGCCCGGTTGTCACTTTTTGTACCTCTCTTCTAAGAACTCAGCAGAGTTGCTTACAAAAGTTGCATGTATAAACCCAGAATAATTATTTGAATATGTGAAAATAATGTTTTCAGGTCAGAGGCCAGAAAATTTTAAAAATACTTTTTCAAAGACAATAACCGGGTAACCGGGTACGTCCCTTAAGAAAAAAGATATCCCCATAATTAGGGTAAAAATACCTACCTCTGGAAAAAATTTCAAAAAAATCTGATCGTTTTTACTAAACTAAAGTTGTTCCGATTTCAAAAATATTGTAAGTCTATTAGACTCGTAGATTTTATAAAAAAATATTAATATCTATGAAAAATATTAAAGACCTTACAAATTTAATTATATCTTTTCAAGAGATCGGAACATATTTAAAACAAATGGTAGAGCCTTTTTTCCTGGGATTGTTACAGGTCTTAAAAATACATTTTTCTAAGTCTATTACAGGTCTATATATTTAAAAAAATATTTTTGTATAATAAGCATGCCTGTTTTTATAAAGATTGGTCAATATTTAGCGGGTCAAATGGACACTGACTTTTGTGTGAAAAATTACAAAATTTGTATTCTATGGCGTATATGTTCACCCCTGAAGGACATAGACCCGAGAAGTTGATGGTATATCCAAGAGGATATACCATAATTGATGCCAATTATATTGTCGTATGTACTCGGATGTGGGAGTTACACTTAAATAATGGCCAGTGCTTACGTATGCATATATTATTTAGTAGCCCATTAACACACTGGAGGGCGGAATACAGCGCTGATCGCTTTGAAATGTTCCATGTTATGGTTAAGGACAACGCCTATAATTTTCGGTGATGATCAGATAATAATTTTGGTATGAAGTGGACCGAAAACTTATTATTTGTGTTTTTTTTTTCGAATCGATCTATAGGTCACAATTGAAATCCGAACATCAAAAAATAACCCACGGTGAAGAGAATCTGGACAAGTAATTAGAAGGGATGTACTGAATATTAGTAATGTTTGTTGACCTCTAGTCGGTCAAGAGGGTGCAAATATTGCCCAGTCTCAGAATATAGAACCACTGAAAGTTGGTTTTTGGTGGATGTTGTGTAGTGTATCGTATGGTCGGCCCGTCCGACTATACTGCTCCGCACACTGGTTTAAAAAAATACATTTTTAAAGAACTATTAGAGGCCTTAGTATTTTAAAAATATTCTTTTATGGATTGCCAGAGGCGTGAAAATATTAAAATTATTTTTTAAGGATTTTTTTTTTTTAATTTATTTAAAGCCCAGTCATGGGCGTGGATTTTTTGAAATTAATTTTTAAAGGTCCAGCCATAGGGGCTGGATTAAAAATAAATTTTTAGGTCCAGTTATGGTTGTGGATTTAAAAGAAAAATTAAAGTCCAGACATGGGCGGGGATTTTTTGAAATTAAATGTTAAAGGTCCAGTCATAGGGATGGATTTTTTAATTTTCTTTTCATAGGTCCAGTCGTGAATAATTATTGCCATGGGAACAACCATAGATGTGGATTTTTTGAAATTATTTGTTCCTTTAACAATGCCGTAAATTTCCTACTAATAAATAGTTGTTGTTTTTTATAAAAACAACAAACTGAGATTCAGCCTGAATATTTTGCAAAAACAAAATTATTTTTTTAAGGTAAAGCCATATAAGCGTGGATTTTTTTTAAATAAAATTTTTAAGGTCCTGCCACATGCTTGGATTTTTTAATTAAAATTTTTAAAGTCCTGCCACATGCTTGGATTTTTTAAAAATTATTTTCTTAAGGTCCAGTGATTTTTTTTTAACAAAAATTATAAATTAACTTAATTTTTGAGACATTTAAAGTAATTCCAAGATTTGTCCATGGAGAGGTGCTAATTTTAGCAATAACATTTTCATACTTTTGTTTCAAATATTATAGCACTATCTTAAAAAAAGATAAAATAGATGCATATTTTTTTGACTGAATCCAAAGTCCAAAAAAACAGATTTTTGCAAAATAAAAAAAAAAACATCACACGAAAAAATAATTTATTGGCATTTTTTTTTTGCATATAGACGGAATATAAACAAAAACGATTTTTTAAACCCACTTGTTTTTTTTTTTTCTTCTTTAAATATATTTATATTATAAATATATGCACATAAAAACACGAAACAAAAAATATAAAAATTGAAAACCGAACTCGTTGAAAAGCAAATTTTTATTTAACGTAAGAAAATTAATCAATCAAATTAAAGTGTCATGGGAAATGTAATTGCATACCGTATGACACACATACATAAATATTTTAGTAAGATTAAATTCCAATCCTATTCCCAAAAAAAAAAATAAATATTTTTTGCACGGTTAGATAATTTGTATTGAAAATTGAAATTGAAAAATCATTAATCAATTCGTGACATCGTCGCCCTCCTCCATTACTACGTCATTTGTTTACGTTTTTTTTAATTTTCTTTTTCGTTTCAGGGTTTGTTTATCCAGATATTCGATTTCAGTGGTTTTCGTTTGTTTACAAGCCTGGCCTTGCGGTAAAAAGTAACAAAACAATACGAAGAATAGAAAAAGAAGAACAAGAAAATGCCAATGAGAAAAACACAAACATTTGCAAACAATTTCGAAGGCTGAATTCAGTTGTTGGCCCTCCAAGAAGGTAAAAAAAAGTCTGACGAAAAAAAAAATGAAAAAGAAAACCATAAACTAAAATGCCCAGGCCAGGTACATCCCTAGATGGATTTTTTTAAATGTCCAATTTAAAATAAAATTTTAAATGAATTTTAAAAATATTTTTTATAGTCCAGTCATATAGGCGGGGACATTTTAAAATTATTTTTTAAAGGTCTAGTCACAGGCGTGGATTTTTTTTACATTTTTTAAGGTCGAGTATGGTGAATTTTTTAAAATGAATTTAAAAAAAAAAACATTTTTAAAGTCCAGTTTTGGGTGGAGGTTTTTCTTTTTTAAGATCTAACATTTGATTAAATCTGTTAAAAACAAATTTTTAAGGGCCAGCTTAGACGTGATTAAAAAAATAGTTTTAAAAGTTCCATAACATATTTGTTTTTTTTTAAATCTTTTATTTTATTATTAATATTTTTTAATCTTCTGTTTATGCATGCAACAACGAAACCGGTTAAATATATCAATAAGGAGAAACCATAACATGTTTTAATACATGTAGGTCATACATAATGTGTGTATGGTGTTTATTGTATGCTGCCGCTAAACTAGATCTAGATATTATGTATTTTTTGACATTGTCGGAATAATAAAACACACACACATTTAAATGTCTCAATAATGTGGGGTAATTTTCAGTTATAATTTTTTGAATAAAATGTTTTTTTTTATTCCAAAAAAGGTATTATAAAATTACTGTTATTAATTTTAATGTAATTATACCCTACACAACTATGTTGTCAGGGTATTATACCTTTGTGCAGCCCCAAGAGTTTGTAACGCCGAAATATTAGTCCTAGACCCACCTTTAAGTATACCGATCGTCTTATCTCGACTTGCTGATTCGATCTAGACATGTGTGTCCGTCCGTCTATTATAATTTGTAAACACGATACAGGCCACAGTTATTGAACAATCTTCACGAAATTTTGCATGTACGTTGGGTTCTGGCCAATGAAGACCCCTTTGTTTTTGGTAAAGATCGGTTAATATTTAGGGGGGGATGAAATGAACCAAATACTTAATTTTTTTCGGGTTTTCTTACATGGAGAAGGTGATTAGGCCAAAGAATAGGCATGTCTGTCTTTATAAAGATCGGTCAATATTTAGCGGGTAAAATATACCCTGACTTTTGTGTGAAAAATGACAAAATTTGTATATATTTACCCCTGAAGGACATAGAGCCGAGAAGTTTGATAGTATATCCAAGAGGAGTGGTTGGCCAATTATATTGTCAAATGTACTCGGGATAAGAGAGTTAGACTTAAATATTTACAGGTGCTTACCAGCAACGTACACAGGATTTCATTTCGGGGGGCGGGCCGGCAGTACAAAATGAAAAAATTCGCTGTTGCAAACATAAATTTACTGTGAAAAAAATTCCCGGGCCCCCCCCCCCCTGCGTACGTCCCTGGTGCTTACGTATTCATATATTATTTAGTAAACCATTACCACACTGGAGGGCGTAAATATAGCGCTGATCGTTTCACAGTGTTCCATGAGTTTTCAGTTATGGTCAAGGACAACGCCTACAATTTTCGGTGATGATCAGCTAATAATTTTGAGATGAAGTGGGCCGAAAACTCATTTTTTTGTGTTTTTTTTTTCGAGTCGATTTATAGTCCACAATTGAACGCCGAACATCACAACACAGCCCACGGTGAAGGGAATCTGGGAATCTGTACGGAATATTGTGTTGTTGACCTCTAATCGGGCAAGAGGGACAACCATCACGAAATATTGCCCAAGCTCGGAATAAAAATCCACAGAATGTTAGAGTTCTGAGATAGTTGTGTAGGGTATCGTATGGTCGGCCCTGTCCGACTATACTGCTCTGCTCACTGGTTTTTATTATAGAAAATTTTTAAATAAAAAATTACGGTGATTATTTTCAATGTCATGAAACCCTAACAAATTACAATATTTATTTCAATGTGAGTGAGTGGTGTTTGGAGAAATTTGACCACCATTTTTTGTTTTCAAATTGCCATATTAACCTACAATTATAATGATAATCTATTGTATCATAAATAATTTGTTATTTATTAGCAAAATTTTCGTGGTAATAAAGTGTTATAAAATTATATATATAGAATCTAAAATCAAAACTATTATGTATTATTTTTTTATTGTTATATTTTTTTTCATTGTTTTGTAATTATTTTCTTCGCCCCCTTATCAATAGATCTCCGCTCCATACACATGTTGTGCATGATTGTACGTATTTTTTCATTGAATTGTATTTCGAATTTGTTTTCAAACTATTGCGATAACAATAAACACTATTTTTTTATTTATTTATTTTTTTTTTGGAAAACAATAAGAAAATATTTAACAAATATAAAAGTGGGTAAACACTTCAAAAAAATAAGCTATCAAATAAATCAATATTTTGTTGTTGTTTTTGGAAAAACAAATCAGAAATCTATTAATTTGTGTGACATGAAGGTCCAAAGTTCAAGTGATGGGTAGAGGAGTGACAACCTTTGTTATATGACTATCATTTTTTATCATCAATAGTTTTGTTAAAGATTAAAAAAATGATAAAATAATCTAAGAAAAATATACCGGTAATAGAATGTTACATATTACACCCAAAAATATTCCCTGTATACATATTGAAAAAAAGGCCCCTAACCTATATCTGGAACTCAAAATTTCTTGGATTTTTTTAAATTAATTTTTACATGGACATGGACAAAAAAGGAGACAAGACGATATGTGCCAACTATAGAGGTATAAATATCCTCCCCGTCGCATACAAAAGTGCTATCCAGCGTGATGTGTGAATGACTGAAGCCAATGGTTAACGACATTATTGGACCATACCAACGCGGCTTCAGACACTCTGCGCCAAATCCTGGAAAAGATCCACGAAACCCACATCGGCACATGTCACCTATTCGTCGACTATAAAGCCGCATTTGACAGCGCTATCCGTTTAGAGGTGTTTAAAGCAGAGCTCCGAAATGCTCGCTCGAATTCGAGTAAAGAGTTAAACTTGCTCGAATTCGAGCGGGAGTACTCCTGCGACTAGAAAAAGTAAAACGAGTATACTCTATTTTTCTCTTCCACTCAAATAAGAGCGCAAGTGCTTCGCTCGTATTCGAGTGGGAATGAAATTCGAAATCGAGCAGATTCCACTCTTGTCGAGTACTCTTTTATTATGTATTTTTCGGTTAATTGGTTTCCACGCTTAATTGAACCACATGATGGGTCAAAAATATTTCATTTCATAGTAAACGGGTTCGGACAATTGGTTCCTCGATTTATTGAACAAAAATTTGTGCAAATTTTGTTCGGACAATTGGTTCCTCGATTTATTGAACAAAAATTTGTGCAAATTTTGATGTGCAATTAACCGAAAAATACTGTATTTATTTTTTTTTTTGATACCGTTATTCCGTTTGATGTTGTTTGTGTTCTTTGTGTGTTTTGTGATGTTTGGTTTGCATCTCGTCACATGTGTAATGATATATATGATCTATGTCCCCACATCACACAAAAGATCAACAACATTAACAGTTTGCTACTACGCACATACAAACAACCAAAAAATCAAATTTAATTGTCCACTCGATTTCACTCTTAGAGCGAACTCTTACTCTATTTCGAACGTTTTAACTCACTCCTTTTCTTCAATAAGGAGTACTCGCGAGCACTCCCAAACAAAATAAAAGAGTGAAGAGTATACTCCTTAAAAAACTCGTACTCCCACTCGGGAGTATTTTTCACTCGCGAGTAAAATCGAGCAAATCGGAGCTCTGGTTTAAAGCCATGTCTACGGTTGGTATTCCTGCAAAATTAATACGGCTATGCAGGATAACAAGATCAGCAGTTAAATTCGGAAAGGACCTCTCGGAGCCCTTTAATACCGAATGAGGATTCAGGCAAGGTAATAATTTATCGTGTGACCTTTTTAACATCCTGTTGGGAAAGCTCATAACAGAAATGACACTCATCGACATAATGGGTCGAACATTGAGAGCGGTAACAGCCACCTTTGAACAAATTGGGAAGGAGTCTGCCAAAGTGGGTCTGGCAGTAAACGGCGAGAAGACCAAGCTGATGGTATCAACGTGCACGACGTCCAGTAGACTCGGACCATCTGTGGAACTTGAGAACTACAGATTCGAGGTGGTCAACGATTTTACAGTATTCCCCGCTTAATTACCTCCACGCTTAATTACCTTCCACGGTTAATTAATCCGATTTCAGAATACATAGTTATTTTCAGTACAATCCCTTATAAAATCGCACGTTTAATTACCCCCTTTAAATTACCCATTTCATTTATTTGACCCTAAATAACCTACCCCAAAGTAACCGTTCCTTTAAACCTGTCCCATGTAATTACCCAATGTATTTTTTAAATATGGCAACTTCACTTAAAATGACATACATTTGCTAGTGCACTTGCCACACATGTGCACATAAAATCTATTGTTTTGAAAGTTTTCGTGAAATGTCTCCCAGAAATACATCTGTGTCTATCAAACTAAAGCTCCAATTAGTATCTCAAGCAAAAAAGAAAGAAAAAACAAAACATAAGTGTCCACCGATATTTACCCTTGCTGGGCATTTAACCGGGGTCCACAAATAATTACCCTAGCGAGGTAAATAACCGTGCTCGCTTAATTACCTTCCACGGATAATTACTCAAAAATCTTGAAATGTTAACTGAGGCAATTAAGCGGGGTTTACTGCATATACCTTGGTACCGCTATAAACAAAACTAATGACATCAGTTTTGAAATTCGGCCAACGCCACCTCCCGCCGGACCAAACTCACACTCTACAAGACGCTGCCCGTGCTATTATATAGATCTGAAGCATGGGTTCTTGCGCAAGCAGATGAGGAGTGTTTGAGAGAAAAATTCTCCAAAAAGATCTATGGGCCGATCTGCGTTGACGGTAAATATCGCAGTCGAATGAACCATGAGCTGCACCAGCTATTCTCGGACATCGACATTGTTAGACGTATTGAGCTGCAGCGACTAGGTCATGTTATGAGAATGGATGAAGATGCCACAGCCCAAAAGGCATATAAAAGCGAAAACTGAAAAAAACTGCGCAAAAGACGCTCCTAGAAATACTTTTTAAGCTCAGCTTATGGAACGAAAGTTCTGACACAAGCCAGCTAAGTAAGTAGTTAAAAGCCTAGCCATATGGGCGTGGATTTCTTAAAATTGCAGCCAGAGGTGGGGATTTTTTCAAATAAAAAACCAAGCCACATGGGCGTGGATTTTTTAAAATTAGTTTTTAAAAACCCAGCCATATGGGCGTGGATTTTTTAAAATTAATTTTTGAAAAGCCCCGCCATATGGGCGTGGATTTTTTAAAATTAATTTTTGAAAAGCCCCGCCATATGGGCGTGGATTTTTTTTAAATTAATTTTTGAAAAGCCCAGCCATATGGGCGTGGATTTTTTTAAATTAAATTTTAAAAGCCAAGCCACATTGGCGTGGGCTTTTAAAATTATTTTGTAATATGGAATTTAGACTGTTATTACAATTTTCGATAGCATTTCTAAAATTGGGTGACTGCTGTATGTCGTCCGATTCATTTTCAATGTTATTATGGGTCGATGCTGACGTTTCATTTCTTACTCTTATATCTTCTTCATTTCTACGATACAACCTTCCTTCTTCATCTATAACAAAATATGATCTTGGTTCATTCGAGCTTTCAGTGATTTATGCAGGATACCAAAACGACGAAGGATTTCTTGTGAACATAACTTTGTCGCCTTTGTTAATTTCCTATATGTCTTCGATGCTTTGTTTGGCTCGGAACGATTGGTTTTTTATAAAGACCAGTATGAAGACATATCCATTCACCTAAATTTGTTTTAGACAGAACCGACAGTATCTATTCTACAATCTAAAAAGCCTGCTGTAGAACATTCCCAAAGCATATATTTTCTATAATACCCACCAAAATAGATATAGATTATCAAAATTTTGGGTACATTTTGTGCCTGACCTTGAACGTAAAGTTAAAGACTGCGTAGTAGTAGATCCACCACCACTACATTTGTCACCTCTTTATAATCTCTTCCGATATCAAATTATCAAAAACAATTTCTATTGTTTCTTCGAACTTGCAAAAAACTCTTCACAAAAACATCTTGACACACATGCCAGTAGTAGTCATACTAGCTAAACGTCGTGATAGCTGGAAATTATGCCATGGGGGCAGAGAGATAAAAAAAACACACAAATTTGGTAGAGACTCAAAATGCCGCGTCTACTAAAACTTGTGAATGGCATTTTCTCATACAAAAACAACCTTCCGCACAGCAGACACCGCACAGTCGCCTTCGTTGTAGGAGTTCAAAGTCCGATTTTTGTTATTTATTTGTTGTGCAAAAAAAGTGTTTTGCGTATTTTGATAATTATGGCAAAATCGGTTCAGCAGTATCTTGACGGGCGGGCGACCGGCCCCAATAGATTTTTTTGCAAAGAAATCCAAAAATCTACGAAATTCAGTGTGGTCACATGTGTTAGCTTGCGAAATTTCTGATAATTTCGGGAATAAAGAACAATAACAACAACATAAAAAATGAATTCATTTAATTTTTGGGGGGTCTCGACTACACTACACAGGAGATAAGCATTTTTTGGGTTTCTGATAATATTATCACTAGACACCCCAAAATGAATGGTGTTTGCCAATATTTTTTTTTTTTCTTGGCATTTGCGAGTGGGGTGTATGCAAAAAAAAAAAAAAAAAAAAAAAATCGTCGAGCTACAACAACAAATTGTGTGTGCCCGCTCGTCCAATGTAGGTCAGCGAGTATTTGTGGAAGCTGATGGTAATATTTTTAAGTTTTCTTGTTTCGTATTTGCCAAAATTATTTTTATGTTTAGAATCGCCGGTAAATACTGAAAACAAATTTTGTTTGAAGATGTTTTTTTTTAATTGAAAGCAATGTGGGAAGAAATCTGATAACAATAGAAATACCTTGGGAAATATGTAAATGTTCCTAAGGCGTACAAAAGTAATTAAGATATTAATCATTTTTCGGGAGGTATTGTCTTCACTTGTTCGGGAGTTATTTTCTAATCTGAGAAATGGGTCGGAACCCTAGAGGCTCTTAGAAGTCTACAATACCTCAGTAACATTACGAAGGGGCCAGGAAAAAAAAAATATATATACATATATATAAAAAGACCTGTCTTTGACTTTCAAGAAGCAGGCCTCTCGTTAGGCGTCAATGAAAAATACCTCTCATAGTGCGTCAATGAAAAAAGGACCTGGTTGGGCGTTAATGAATCAGGCCCCATGTTGGACGCCAATGAAAAATCCACGTAGGGCGTCAATTGAAACATTGACTATGTTGGACTGCAAAACGGCTCAGATCAATCTTATCAGATGGATACGATGTATCGTGTTTGAATAGAGATTGCTTATAGAGCTACTTCTTTTATTTCCTTCGCTCTTTTATACCCTTTTCTAGGTTACAAAATGTATTTATCGTTATCGATAAGATCGATAACATTCTGTCATTATTTACAAAGTTGTAGTTACATCATTTTAAAGTCGTCCATTGCCTTGAGTCTTAAAGCTGCAACCGCCGCTTCATATGTTATTTGGATGTCTATTGTATGTATATATAATATTCTCTCCAAGGCCATAGTTGGTGTTGGTACGCATTGCTCCACATTTTCCTAGGCAACACCTTCTTTGAACTTTCTGCAATGCTTTTCCGTTACATTTTTTGTCCATTGCTGTCCACCAGACAACAGACACGTATGTTAGAATTGGTCTAATAACGCTCTTATATATCCAATGTATTATCTTTGGATTGAAACCCCATTTGGAGTCTACGGTTCTTCTACAGAAAGACCAGCATCTATGGACCTCCTTGTCAGCCCTTTGCTGCATGAGGTCTTTCCATTTAAGTTTCTTATCTAGAATTACTCCCAGATACTTAACTTTGTTTGATATGGCTATCGTTTTGTTTTGGAAGATGTGCTCTTCTTCATACTGACCTATTTTTGTCATTCTAGTGAAAAGACATATCCACGTTTTGTCCCGATTTACGTTTAAGCCCCTCGGTTTTGCCCAATCGTAGGCGATTTTTAGCACCGCTTCGGATTTTCTGCATAGTAAATTAGGATTCCTTCCTTATAAAGTCATCTGCATAACAGACCCTTCATAGGTTAAGTTCCCTGAGAGTCCATTTATGGTAGTTACCCACAGGAGCGGTGACAAAATTGCTCCCTGTGGTGTTCCCTGGCTTTGTCTCTGATTGTTATGTCATATATGCTACAGCTAATCCATCGATTCCTTAGCATATAGTTAACCAAGTCTATGATTGCCCGGTCAACTTGGAAGGTATCTAAGGATTGGATAAGCGTATTAGGGCTAACATTGTTGAAGGCTCCTTCAATGTCAATGCATACCGCTAATGTAGGACAGCGAAGGTGCCCTCAATATAGTGTACTACTTAATGTAAAGCGGTTTCCACTGATCTCCCCTTTACATACGCATGTTTTTTGTATGTATATATGGATCTTGAATAAAAATGTTCTTTAATAAATTATTTTTGTTTGCTTCCAAGGTTTCCAGTACTGAATAAACGTGGATGTTTTAAAATATTTTTCTAAGTAGTCTCAATAGATGTGGACTTCTTGAAAAATATGATTTCGAAAACCTAACAAAACTGTTTTTTTAGAATTGTTTTCCATCGCCTCGAAGGCGGGAATTTTCCATTGAGGCTTTCAATTTCTTCTAACCACCAATTTCCATATGAACATGTTGGCTGACCTATAAATCCAAATTTGTATCTTGAACTTTTAGTTGATTTACAAAATTGCCCCCTGTTGTGTTTCTGTAACAGAATTTAATTTAGGTATTAATTGAAAATATAAGCAATATTAATTACTGTGAATACGAAAAAAAGTACCTTACAGATATTGGAATTACGCAAAAAATATTTCCTCAATTGTTTTTGTTTTTGTGTTTTTTTTTATTTACATTTTTTCAATTGCATTTGAAGTGTAACCGAGAGCGATATTAGTGGACTTTGTAACCTGCTGGCTGGCTGGTTCCTATTCCGTTGTATTTTTGCTTACAATATTTTTTTATTATTAAATGAATTAACTAACCTTAATTAGAAATGGAATAAGAAGAAGAAAAAAATACATTACAAATATTTCCACACACACTCATAGACATACCTAAAAAAGTGTTGCACAAATAAATTTGTGTTTCCTTCAGCAAAGTAAATCTATAAAATCTTCTCAGGGTTTCTTCTTCTGTTTTTTGTTTCTGTTTCAAAATTAACGATTTTTGTTTTTCGTTGTGGGTTTTAATCACTTTTACTTTTGTTCACCCCTCTTTTTTAACAGCAAATTAACGTCAATGTTTGGGAAAAATGTTGAAAACAAAACACGAAAATTTCAATGAATTTTTTTTGTTTGAATATTTCTTTTTTTCCGGTTATATTTCTTGAAGTCTTTTCCGCTTCGTTTTCTATCCGTTTCTTTGCAAGCGTTTGATCCACGACGAACGCCACTCGAAAGCCAACTGATTCAAATATCAGACGTGGTGGTCTACAAAAGTCTCAAACTCATTGATTTTTTTGTCTGGTTGTGTGTTGAGGAGGAGCAGAGGAAATAATACAAAAACAAAGCGAAACGAAACGAAGGCAGCGGTAAGCAAGCAAGCCGCTGCTTGCCAGTCAGCGGGGCCAGTTAACCAGCTGGTTGGTGTTGTCGTCACATTGGTATTATTATTGCGCTCTTTCTCATTATCACCATCACCAGCAGCAACACCGTTGGTGGTACAGTGGGTCCGGACAGTAAAAACAAAGAATACAAAATATTTAATTCAAGCGTTACAGGACCTTGAACAAAATATTTTTTTTTTTAAACCAGCGCTTGCTGGACCTGGAAAAAGTATTTTTTTTTAATCCACGCCTTGGTGGACCTTGAAAAATATTCCTCAAAAAATCAACGGCTTTATAGACAATGGAAAAATATTCTTTAAAAAATCTGCACCTTGCAGACGCATAAAATATATTATTTAAAAGAAATCCAGGACTTGCCGAAGATTGAGACAATATTTCTTAACAAAATTTATGCCTTACTGGACATTGAAAAAATATTCTTTAAAAAAATACAGACCTTACAGGAGCTTGAAAAAACTTCATTTTAAACTAAGGCCTTGCAGAAGATTTAAAAAATAGTTTATGAAAAATAAATGCGACTAAGAAGGCCTTCAGAAATATTCTTTAAAAAATTTACAATTAAGAAACCCTTAAAAAATATGCTTTGCAAATCCAGATCTTATAAGATCTTCACGCTTATTAAGATAATCAAGAAATATTCTTTAAAATATCCACTCTTTAACATCGCGAAGTCCAGGTTTATATTGGTCCCTCTTTCTTCTCAATTGTGGACACTGACCTCCCCGCGGTGTCACCTGGGGTAGCTATATTTCATTACCCGTTGAAATAGTGAGCTAATATGTGCCGCGAGTTCACCCATAAGAACTATAAAAAATGGGTTGAGGTGTCGGGTTAGTTCCCCACACTCGGAAAACCCCTCCTACTATGAAAAAGAAAACTAAACCCCCCTAATGTTGACGACCCCCGCAAACGTATAAAGGACCACGATCGGCACTTGAAGTGTGCGCACCATGTACAGAACAGGCACAGTTTTCGCTTTGGCGGATGTACTTAGGAAGTACAAAGCCGATATTATTGCCTTAGAGGAAATGCGATGGAAAGGGACAGGCGTAAGTAAATCAGACGATTTCGCACTGTATTATAACTGCCATGAAACGATACATGAATTTGGCTGCAGATTTATGGTTAACAGGAGAATAAAAGACGTCGTCTCCAGATTTACTCCAGTATATGAGTGAATTGCTACAACCCTTATTTTCTTATGCTCTTATTTGCGCCCATGCTCCGACCGAAGACAAATATGAGCAGCATATGATCGCTGCCCTGGCCATAACATTAAAATTCTGCTAGGCCACCTCACGCCAGACCAAACACACACTTTACAAGACGCTGATACCACCCGTGCTGTTATATGGATCTGAAGCATGGGTACTTGCGCAAGCAGATGAGGCTGCTCTTGAGGATGGTTCCCGTAGAAAGGGAAGTCAACGAATCAGATGGAAAGACCAAGTAGAAGACAACATCTTGGAACGTGGACTTTCAAATTGGAGGAGATGCGCATAAGACCGACGCGCTTGGAAATCTTTTTTAAGCTCGGCTTATGGAACAACCGTTCTGTAACAAGCCAGCTAAGTATGTAAGTAATATTGAGACCTTAACACAAACACAATTATAACTGAAAAAAATCCTTTAAAAGTTTAATGCTAAAAAATCTAAAAAATTCTAGAATTTCTATGCTTCAAAATACTTTTTGTTTCACCTCAATACGCCTCCTATTACCAAAGATACAGGCATTTGAAATAGTAGTGATCAATATTTGTTGTTATGTTGTCATGGAGCCACTGTGTTGCAAAAGCAACAACAACTAAATCCACACATTGTTGTTGTTCTTTTTTGGGGGCCAAATCTATTACGGCTAAAATACTAGTTTCTTCTCATACACACAGAAAATAACACAGCTGAGCAACAGAGAGAGGGACTATGTGCGCTCATATGAGAGAGTGAATGCAATTCTCTGTAATAATTAAAAGAAAGAAAACACAAACAACAGTAATGTTTGTTATTTGGCCCATATATAAAACGCACTGCAACAAGTTTATATTTTGAAAGGAGGTTTGGAGGTAAGTCAAAATCCACAACTCCATATTTGGGAGGCCGGTTCTGCAACAAGCAATAAAACAAAATATTCAACATAGTTTTTTTGGTTAACAATTACCCAACCAAAGTTTATTCTTATCGGAATTTTTCTTAACATTCGTGCTGATAATGATAAAGAATTGGTCAGGCAATTGAGAGGGGCAGGCCTCCCTCTCTCTCTCACACACACACAGTAATTAAAATACATTGAAAAGAGTATGGGAATAATAACGGTGACCGCCACTATTTGTTTGGGGGGTCTGTCAGACTATGTTCACAGCTCTCATTCTCTGCCCCTCTCTCATTATAACTCTTCTTGTTGTGATTTGTGTAGAGAAGAAGAAGAAGCAGCACCATTGAAAGTGCATTGCATTGGGTGTACGTGCCGAGTTTTGTTATGTTGCGTTTTAGATACCATGGCGGCCACGATGGCCAACAACAAGATTTCTTGACTTGGTCAACCTGATTTTCATTTTGTTTATGGTAATAAAAGAAAAAAGAAACAAGGGGAGAACAAGAAGTGGACAAAAACACAAACAATCAACTGACTTACATGGAAGTTACAATGAGTTAAAAAAAAACAACTTTTTATAGAGAAATCAGATGTTGTTTTTGTTTTGGGTTACAAGTAAAAAATAAGAAATACAAATTTTAAAAACTTGTATGAAAACTAGAAACCTGTTGATTTGAAAAATAACAACAACAAGTTGCTGCTCTTCTTCGTTGGAGAAACACACCCACAGTTTTGGCCTCCATATGAGACTACGCATCTATTCGAATATATAAGTACATACATATATTTTGAAAAATATTAAAACAAGAAATCTGTGAAAGATTTTGAGAAAAAAAAAAACAAAAAGAGGAAAATCTAGAAATTTCTTAAAAAAATAAAAAGGAGAGAAGACACATCTGAGAGAAGAAATCTCTCGTGGATTTTTTAAAGAATATTTTTTCAAGGCCCAGACAATGCGTGGATTTTCTTAAAGAATATTTTTCAAGACCCATACAAGGCGTGGATTTTCTTAAAGAATATTTTTTCAAGGCCCAGACGAGGCGTGGATTTTCTTAAAGAATATTTTTTCAAGGCCCAGACAAGGCGTGGATTTTCTTAAAGAATATTTTTTCAAGGCCCAGACAAGGCGTGGATTTTCTTAAAGAATATTTTTTCAAGGCCCAGACAAGGCGTGGATTTTCTTAAAGAATATTTTTTCAAGGCCCAGACAAGGCGTGGATTTTCTTAAAGAATATTTTTTCAAGGCCCAGACAAGGCGTGGATTTTCTTAAAGAATATTTTTTCAAGGCCCAGACAATGCGTGGATTTTCTTAAAGAATATTTTTTCAAGGCCCAGACAAGGCGTGGATTTTCTTAAAGAATATTTTTTCAAGGCCCAGACAAGGCGTGGATTTTCTTAAAGAATATTTTTTCAAGGCCCAGACAAAACGTGGATTTTCTTAAAGAATATTTTTCAAGGCCCAGACAAGCCGTGGATTTTCTTAAAGAATATTTTTTTCAAGGCACAGACAAGGCGTGGATTTTCTTAAAGAATATTTTTTCAAGGCCCAGACAAGGCGTGGATTTTCGTAAAGAATATTTTTTCAAGGCCCAGACAAGGCGTGGATTTTCTTAAAGAATATTTTTTCAAAGTTTCTATAAAGCGTGGATTTTCTTAAAGAATATTTTTTCAAGTCCCAGACAAGGAGTAGATTTTCCTAAAGAATATTTTTTCAAGATCCAGACAAGGAGTAGATTTTCCTAAAGAATATTTTTTCAAGATCCAGACAGGGCGTGGATTTTCTTACAGAATATTTTTTCAAGATCCAGACAGGGCGTGGATTTTCTTAAAGAATATTTTTTCAAGGCTTCAGCAAGGCAGAGATTTTTTAAAGAATACTTTTTCAAGGCTTCTTGAAGGCGTGGATTTTCTTAAAGAATATTTTTTCAAGTCCCAGACAAGGAGTAGATTTTCCTAAAGAATATTTTTTCAAGACCCATACAAGGCGTGGATTTTTTAAAGAATATTCAGTTATGTGGATGTGAAGCATAGGTACTTACGCAAGCAGATGAGGCAGCTATTGGAATGTTTGAGATAAAAATTCTCCGAAAGATCTATGGGCCGATCTGCGTTGACGGTGAATATCGCCGTCGAATGAACCATGAGTTGTACCAGCTATTCTCGGACATTGACATTGTTAGACGTATTGAACTGCAGCGGCTACGTTGGCTAGGACATGTTGTGAGAATGGATGAAGCTGGGGCATCTTCTAGAAGGCATATAAAAGCGAACCAGCTGATGGTTCACGCAGAAGGGTAGGGCCACGAATACGATGGAAAGATCAAGTCGAAGACAACATTGCCGAAAAATGGGTTTTCAATTTGGAAAAAGTGCGCAAAAGATCGACGCGCCTGAAAACTTTTCTAAGCTCGGCTTATAGAACGAAAGTTCTGTCTCAAGCCAGCTAAGTATGTAAATATAATTTTTCAAGACCCAGAAAAGGAGTGGATTTTGTAAAGAATATATTTTTTGAGGGAAAATCTTGTATCCCAACGTTGGGCGCCATTTTTAAATTTAGTTTTCATTGGAAAATGCATTTTCCATTTTGCGGATCCGCCGCCTTAATATAGTCATGTAATAAAATACTCATACATTGAATGTTTGGTTTTGCGTAACAGCAGCTAGTGAGCAAATAAATGACTACAATTGTTTTTTAAGTGAGTGGTGTGAATATGCTTGTCAGCACCACTTAGATTCTAACGTTGTATTTGCCATTATCAATCTATTTACATACATATTTTCATATCGTTTAATTTGTTAAACGCCGGCAAAAAAGGTATATGCATTGTGTAGTACAAAGTCCGCAACTGGATGCAAAGTATTCGATAAATATACAGATGTGTATCGAAGGACCACATATTTGTAGATTTCATTTTTCTCACGTTGGGCGCCATTGTTAAAGTTAATGATGAGGACATTAGATTTTTAAACAAAAAAATGTATCTATCATCTGCAATATCCCAAAACTAATTTTGACGGAACTCCTTAGGTCCCCACGTTGGGCGCCATTGAGAAAGAAAATTTGTTAATCGCCGGCAAAAAAGCTATATGCATTGTGGGTTACAAAGTCCGCCATTGGCTGCAAATATTCATATGGGTATCGAAGGACCAAATATTTGTACAAATAATTTTTCTTACGTTGGGCGCCACTGTTAAATGAGGACATTTGGACAGAAAAATGCCTCCAGTATCTGCAATATCACAAAACTAATTTTGACGGAATTCCTTAGGTCCCCACGTTGGGCGCCATTATGCAAGAAAATCATGAATCACATATTAACTCCTATTACGAACAATTTACAATCATTTTTGCGTAGTCTCATGTCTCAACAAAGCCCCATGATTGTATTGCCCTCAATTTATTTTACAATCATATAATGACTAATTCTTAGTCAATGACAGATTATTTCTTAATGCGTTCAACAAAATACCGTATATACGTCATTTAATTATAATTACCTTTTCTTACAAATAAATAGGTCGACAAAAACAAAATATATATTAAATAAAAAGTCTCACACAAATATTGAAATTATAAAAGTGAATGGACTTCGAATAACGATTATCTGATTTATGATAAGCTGAAGCAGCAAGACGACCACCAACGACCGACCACCCATTAATTGCTGATTAAATTCAACACACCTAAATGTTATGACGCAAAATTGTGATTTGAATTTTTGCAAAATTTATATAATTTACAAAAAAATTTAATAAATAAAATATATACGATGCTGTCTAGCTGATAGCAGCTCATTCCGACAATCGTCAATTTCAATCGTCTATATTATAAAATTGATATTTGAGATTAGAATAACGTCAATTTGTATGAAATCGAAAATTATTTCATTGAAAAAGGGGGGTTCAAATTCCATTGGCAGTACACCAAATACTATGTATCGATAATTGGAATATAAAATGAATTGTAATATGAGGTCAAGAAACAACGAAATTACGTCAAATGAAAACGATTATGGAATATAATTCTCCTCCTGGATTTCTCAACAGAAATATCCATAAGTTCGATCGGATCATCTAGAGCTTCAAGAAAATCACTTCATCCTCTTGGGATGAAGTCACACATTATGTACCGATCCTGAGATATGACACTATATCCACACTATTTAGCCTGGCTGACAGAATTTCCTTGAAGTTAAAACAAATTCCTTAGAATTTATGCGGATAGTTGTTACTGAGTCTGAGAGGACGTTTTTTACTTTTTATAATTTGACATTCTTTTGCTATATTCCTTCGACCCAATTCTATAACTTCTTCGACCTCCGAAAATGTTCTATCCATCGATCCCGAAATTCGCGAAAGGTTTTTATGAGTCCTCCGAATTTAAACAGTTGTACCCCTCGTCCTCTGGGTTTAAACAGCTCTACTGTATACCCTTCTCGGAGCCCTTCAATACTAATTGAGGATTCAAACAAGGTGACAGTCTGTTGTGTGATCTGTTTAACGTCCTGCTGTCACACGAGATGCAAATGTAAACAGAAATGATACTCTATACACCATCCAGTATTACTCGCCCACGCCGACGATATGGACATAATGGTTCGAATCATGGCCCAATAATAAGGTCGTCCCATAAGGCCACATGATTTCACCCGACATGTCAAAATACCTAAAATTTAGACTTAATCGTGGGAAAACGTAAACTAGAGAATCTGAGAGTTTGGGGGATTTTCTACCAAAATGGCCGATAATAATCGTTATGGGTCGAACACTGCGATCGATAACAGTCACCTTTGAACAAATTGAGAAAGAGTCTGCCAAAGTGGGACTGGCAGAAAATGACGAACAGACCAAACTGATGATATCAGTAGACTCGGATCAACTGTAGAACTTGAAAACTACAGCTTCTAAATAGTCAACGATTTTATATACCTCGGTGCCGCCATAATCAAAACTAACATCAGCTTTGAAATCCGAAGGAGAAACAAGGCCAAGAAACAATTACCCGTGCTTATGTATGGATCTAAAGTACAGGTACTTGCGCAAGCAGATGAGGCAGCGAAGGAACAATGAGCTATAACATCTGTTCTCGGACATCGACATAGTCAGACGGATCGACCCGAGCGACTACGTTGGCTAGGTAATTTTGTAAGAAATGGCGAACAGACCAAACTGATGATATCAACGCGAAAGACGTCCAGTAGACTCGGATCAACTGTCGAACTTGAAAACTACAGCTTCTAAATAGCCAAAGATTTTATATACCTCGGTACCGCCATAATCAAAACTAACATCAGCTTTGAAATCCGAAGGAGAAACAAGGCCAAGAAACAATTACCCGTGCTTATGTATGGATCTAAAGTACAGGTACTTGCGCAAGCATATGAGGCAGCGAAGGAACAATGAGCTATCACATCTTTTCTCGGACATCGACATAGTCAGACGGATGGACCCGAGCGACTACGTTGGCTAGGTCATTTTGTAAGAATGGATGAGGATTCCGCCACTCAAAAGGCAAGTGAAGGTCATCTCCGGAAGATCTATGGACCAATTTGCGTCGACGGTGAATATCGTCGTCGAATGAACCATGAACTAAATCATCTATTCTCGGACATCAGCAGTCAGACGGATCGAGCTACAGCGACTACGTTGCAAGGTCATGTTGTGAGAATGGATGAAGATTCCGCCACTCAAAAGGCAAGTGATGGTTCATACAGGAGGGAAAGGCCACGAATCCGTTGGAAAGATCAAGTAGAAGTATTTCAAATTGGATGAGATGTGCAAAAGATCGATGCGCTTGGAATTTTTTTTAAGCTCGGCTTATGGAAGTCAGCTAGGTGCCGGAAAGTTCGATAGTGTCATATATAACCCTAAGAATATGTGTAACATCTTCATCCTCCTGCCTAAGCCTAAGAGTCTAAACACAATCAGAGAGTCAGGAATCAGCCGGCTTGAAAACCAAACGAAAGAGTTGGCGGCTAGCGGCACAAAATGTCAATTATTTGTTTTTGCTCTTCCAAATTTTTTGACATATGTTTTGATATAAATTTCCATTGAAATGTTGGTAGCACTGCTGATTTTTACCTGAAATACGACAACTCAATTGAGGGCAAGAGAGAAATTTTGAGTATGACGTTGAGCAAAAATGAATAAAATCTGTTCTAGCGTTAAGCCGCTAGGCGTGAACGTCAGCCATCGGGATTTCCCGTTGCCTATAAGAAACACACATTAAACGACCGTCGCTGACTCTAGACACTCTGGTTGTGTTTATACTCTAAGGCCTACATGACCAAATTTCATTGATATTAAGACCAATTCTTGAGTATTTAGGTCGATTATATGGAAGGGATTTCTTTCGAAAATACTTGGAGTCTGAGACCATATATTTCGTTCAGGCATATTTAGGATTTTTTTTCGATGTATTTTAACCCCTTATTAGACCTGAGACTAAGGACAATCAAACAAAAAATACCTTACAATAAATCCTGATAAAGACGAATCCAAAGGAGCCACGTTTTAAATATTAATTCTCATTAATTCCACTTCGAATCAATGACATGATGGCTTGGCTTGACTGCATTCAAAAACACCACGTAGGCCATTCATATTCGTCGCAGTTGAATATTCTCCAAAGAAGATCGTAGAGTCAGACAAACAGCAGCAGAAGCTCAAAATAAGAAGACCTTCTCCTTTAGAAAAAAAATCCAAAACAAAACTAAAAAAAGAACAACAACAACAATGTTGCAGCACAATACAACTCATTGACGGGCTTTTTGTTTTGCTGGCGCTGTGACACACGGCATCTTTAGTAAAAAAAAAAGAAATAATAAAACTGGGTCCAAAGTCCAAGCTTTTGTAAATACATAAGGCTATAAAAATAAATTAAAGAAGAACAACAAAAACAGCAACAACACACACACAACATTTCAACGTTGAGATTTACCCCCTTCAGCGAACATGCATAAAAATAATCTGTCTGACTTTTGAGAAGAGAGAGGGAGCGAGAGCATACCTATCAAAGTGTACTGTTTAGTATATCTTCAATGCACACAAAAGATAACTGGGGCTCTCTTTACTTCTTCCTCACTCACTCCCTGTCTCTCTCTACCAACTGTAAAGTGTTAGTCTCTCAAGTAAACACTAATACACGTTGGAGAACGACGGCGGCTGCTCCTCGGTACATTCACCTAAGTGTCAGTTGTGATAAAACAGAACTACGCGTATTTCATTTTAAATGCCAAGATAGTAGACAGACAGAGAAGTGCACAAATTGAAGATAGCTGCACAGCAAATTTATTTCACAGATAAATATATATTTGTTGATCATACAATGAAATTAAATTGAAATATTAAAAATTGATCGATTAAATTTTGAGCCAGTTTTTTTAGGAGAGAAATAACCTCTCTCAATTAAAGTTGTCATAATTCTCATCTCATACAAGCCCAATGCGGCTGTAATCTTATTCGACCTTAAACCAATTAATACATGAAAATACTTGTTTACGTTTAGACGAAAGCAAAGTGGGAAAAATGAAAACAAAATAAAAACCGGTTCAGTTATTTAAATACAATGTAGATGGGATTACAAATTTATCTCCCCCCAAATGCAGGCAGGCAGCTGAGAAAAGTGGTATAGAAAAATAAAAAGATATACAGTATTTTTCGGTTAATTGACCCTACGGTTAATTGGTTTCCACGCTTAATTGAACCACATGATGGGGCAACAAATATTTCAGAGGAAAATACATGTAAATTTTCTCGGATAATTAAACCCTGTTAATTGATTTTCCCGCTTAATTGGTTCAAAATTCATCTCATCAAAAATAAATTTCCGTTTACTTTTCACCGTTAATTGCACAATAATACTTAAAAAATAATCTGCCATTTTTTACATACATATTTGACATAATTTGTGAAAAAGACTAGGTGACATCTTTACTAATTCAAAACATGTGTTTTTTGCTAAGGAAAAACTTCGAGAAAGCGTAATTTGTATTTGACATTGGATTTTTTTAAAATCATTAGTAGTTCCAATTATACGTGATTACTGTAATTGAACCAACTATTCAATTAAGCGGGTTCGGATAATTGGTTCCTCGGTTAATTGAACGAAAATTTGTGCAAATTTTGATGTGCAATTAACCGAAAAATACTGTATATTGGGATAGTTCCCAATAAAAGAACAGTGGAGAGGGGGAAAATGGTAAATATACACTGTATGAAAATAAAAAAAAAATATATATATATTAAAGGAAATTATTTGCAGGTATAAAATGACAAGTCCCCGTCTTAAATATTTCAAATATAAAATTGAAGAAATCCACTATTTTTGAACAAGTCAAGATTGCTATAAATTGATGTAAACCTCATTTACTTTATTTATGCAACTAGATTTAAGCAACCCTAGTTTGAATTTAAAATGTAACTACAACCCTGTACACAATTTAAGAATCTTATCGATCTTTAAGAATATTATCGATAACGATAAAAAATGTTGTAACCCAGAAAAGGGTATAAAAGCGTGAAGGAAATACAAGAAGTCGCTAAAGAAGCCCCGACTGCGGATAAGCCACGCGCGGTGATGTAGTGCGTGAACTGTGGCACTGAAAAAAAAAGGATGGATATCCTCGCCAATAGGCAGCAGAGGAAGACCGAAAGGCAGAGGAGGCGAAGGAATCAGCGAGGTCTGAACACCTTTCATCATTGCGTGCGGGGCTATCGTACGCTGATGCTGCTCGGGGCGCCCTTCGCAAAAGGGCCCCTTTAACAGCCCGTTGTGGTCCGGCTTCCGCTCCTTTCGGAGCTCAGCTAGACATCCTCGGGCTAGTTAGCAAGATGCCGCCGGAATTCGGGGACATCGGAACGCTGGCAAAGGGCAGGCCATTTGGGCCCACCTTTAAGCGCATCTGCGCCGAGGAAGGAGAGGCCAAGGCTTGGTGGTCGGTGATGCTCCATGTGGCCCTAGCTTAAGTCAACTCCCCCTCAAATTGTACATATTTTAGTTTTAAGATATTTCTAAGTTAGGTTAAGTCTTTCATTGCCCTTTTTTTGGGATGCCCTGGAACGACGAATCCGACATCGCAAAATTACCTCTAAGACAATACTCAAAGATATGCCACAAGATGAATGAAACCAAATATCTTCGACAGAGAACAGCAAGACGTCCAATAGACTCGGACAAACTGTGAAACATGAGAACTACAGCTTCGAGGTAGTCAAATATTTTATATACCTCGGTACCGCCATAAGCAAAACTAATAACATCAGCTTTGAAATTCGGAGAAGAATAGTATTGACCAACAGATGCTACTATGGTCTATGTAAGCAATTTAGAAACAGGGCCACCTATTGCCAGACTAAATTCACACTCACACCGTGATGTTGTATGGATCAGAAGTAGGGGTACTTGTGCAAGCAGATGAGACAGCTCCTGGGAGTGTTTGAGAGAAAATTTCTCAGCAAGATCTACGGGTAGATCTGTGTCGACGGTAAATATCGGCTTCAAATGAACCACGAGCTATACAATCTATACACGGACATCCACATAGTCAGTTGTATCAAACTGCAGCGACTTCGGTAGCTAGGCCATGTTGCGCGAATGGATGAGGATGTCCCAGCTCAAATGGCATATAAAAGCGAGCCTACTGATGGTTCGCGCAGAAGGGAAAGGCCACGAATTAGATGGAATGTTCATGTAGAGGGTGCCATATCAAAACGTGATCTTTTAAATTGGAAAAACTGCGCACAAGATCGACGCACCTGGAAATCTTTCTTAAGTTCGGCTTATGGAACAAATGTTTTGTGTCATCCAGCTAAGTAAGTAGGAGAATGCATGTCTGAAGCTGAAGACTGCAGAGAGAAGGGTATAGAAAAATCGTCGGATGATATCTTTCCGGTGCTTTAAAAATCTTTTTAAATTTGTTGAGAACGATGTAACATCAAACTTAAAAAAAACTTCTGAAACTTTTGTTAATCACTGTTCACGACAATAGTGAGAGATATTAACTATGAGCATCTGACAAATGACACGATAACTATCAGTGCGCTCAGGTTTCCCTGACAAGTGGTTGGGGGGGAGGGTCTACTTTTTTGTTTACTTTATTTATTTTTGCTTCCTATTCTTTGAGTAGTCAATTGTTGTTGCAGCGGTTGTTGATATTTTGTGATGGTTATTCTCATTGTTGTGCACACGTAATCAAGTTTTTGATACGGTTCAAAGTCCAACGTCGAAGCGAATGGTTAATACAAGCACACACACACACACAGAAAAAATATACCAGACATATATAAGCCGTATAATTAGTAAAGAATTTGGGTTAAAGAGAGGGCAGAGAGTCTTTACAAACGTCCTGAAGGCTAGATGGTCTTTATAGAGCTGCTAAAGCTCAGGGAGGTTTTATAGACGAGCTGAAGGCCAGGGATTCTTCACAAAAGGCTGGCAGACTTCCATAGAGGCAGGATAGCACAGCTAAAGCTCAGGGAGTTTTTATAGACGAACTGAAGGCCAGGAAGTCTTTGTGCACAAGCTGAAGACCAAGAATTGTTTACAGACTTTAGCTCGTCCCTGTCCAGGGAAACTTTATAGAGAAACTGATGCTCAGTGAGGGTTTATAGATAAGTTGATGCTCAGGGAATCTTACAAGCTGAGACAAAGAGTATTTATAGGCGAGCTGAGGTTTGCGGGAGACTTGCCGGAGGCTAGGAAGACTTTATGACAGATTTGAAAGCCACGTAATTTTTTAGATGAAATCGATGATAAAAGGGGACTTTATAGCAGAGCAAATGGAATTTGTAGAGACCAGCTGAAGAGAGATTTTATAGAGGAGCCAATGGGAGTCTTTATAGACAAATATTCTTTATAAACCTGCTGAAATACTCTTCAGCATTTTTATAGGCGAACTGGTGGACAATGAGTCTATATAGAAGGGCTGAAGCTCAGGCAGATTCAATAGTAGACCTAAAGGGAGTTTTTATAGACGAGATGAAGGTTGTATCTATAGACGATCTGTAGGAAATATTTTGAGACGAGTTGAAGTGATTCTTAATAGGTAACCTTCAGATGGTCACCTATTAAGACCCTTGAATCTTCAGAGACGAGGGAACAACTCCAGTTTAGTAAAAACGTTGAGATTTTGTGCATTTTTTTCAGAGGTAGGTAGGTGGTCTATAATTTGATTCCGGATTGGACCATAATTTGCTCAATATCGACTTTTAGGAAGTTAAAAAAAATGGTGCCCAGATCCGTAGAACCGGGTACCCGAACTTCCGGGTCAAATAACCGGGTATACAGGTACGTCCCCCAGAAAAAAACATATCCCCATAATTAGGATAAAAATATCTACCTCTGGAAAAAAATCAGAAAAATCTGATGGTTTTTACTAATCGTGCTGAAGGTAAGAGAGTCTTTACAGCTGAAGGGCCACAGACAGGGGAGTCTATTTTTAATTCACTTAAAATTTTGTTAAACAAATATTTTTTTCAAACTCCCCTCATGAAATAAATTCCAACCCATTGTGCTTAAGATATTACAATTACAACAACACACATACATAAAAAGGTCATTGCACATGTCTCCTTCTCAAATAAAAACAAACATGTCTAGAATAGAAGAAATACCCACGTTTGGTGGAAACCAAGTGCCAACACACAAGGAAGGGAAGGGATGAATTGAATAGAAAAAGAAAAAAGAGGAAAATCCAGTAATGAATTGTGTATAAATAATGTACAACAACAGCAGCAATAACCACTATTTTTTTCTATGTCACATGCCAAGAAAAAAAAAACAGAGGCAAACAAAAAAAAATGCACGTTGTTGACACGGTAGCAAGGTTGGGGGGAAGGGAAATGAAACTAAAAAAAGTATTAAAAAAAACATTTTTCACTTACAGTTAAATTTGATTTCTCGATAGAATATCAAATACGATTTTCTATTCTCCTTGCCACAAGATGCTGGGGAGAGAGTAGCTGTGAAGTTATTTGTTTTTTTTCTCACTCACAACACTTAATTCCAATTGGAATGTTATGCTTTTTCCCCGCCTTTTTTCTAATTTTCTTTTTATTTATTTCAATATTTTTTCGATTTTATTTACAATTTTGCATTACAGCATCTCTGGCCGCACCACAAAATCCCCAATTCTTCTCTATTCACACAACACACTAACGATCATGGACGAACAAAACGAAACGGAAAAAAACACGAATAAACCGACCGCACGAATCAACGGTCAAAACACAAATGAAATTGGCGGGGGAAAACCAACAACTTATTACATGATGGAACTTGTAAAGGGGGGAAACAAACAGAGAGAAGGAGAATTAACGGTGAGAGTACTAATGGAGAGAATGTAAACAAATTGAACTGTTTTATCGACACTCAACAACAGTCGATAAAACAACAATCTTTTTTGTGGGGAAACTATTACACGGTATTATCGATATTATTTATGTCGGCAAACGTTTGTATTTAAATGATGACCGCCTATAAAGATTGCCTGACCAGTTCGTCTTCGGACGGCTCACAAGAAGGAAGCCATTTAAAAATTATAATACGCCCACGGGCTTAAACAATAAAATTTTACAAAATGGTGATTTGATAAGCCTTTGCTTAACTAACACCTCTTTATCAAATTAGACGAAATTCTTCGTATACGGATAACCTATCAAGTCACAAAATATCAACTTATTGAAGCTGAACTCGTTTTTTTAAGATTCTTAGATTTTGTCTACGATATGATATATGGTCATATACCTTCAATACTAAATAGAAAGTGGACTAGTCGGAGGAGAAGTAAAGACGAAATTGATGCTCAGTGAGGTTTTATAGACAAATTGAAGCTCAGGGAGTATTTATACAGAAGCTGAGGCAAAGAGAGTATTAATATGCGAGCCGAGGCTTACGGGAATCTTTATAGACTTGCCGGAGACTAGGTAGACTTTATGAAAGATTTGAAAGCCTTGTGGTTATTATAGAAGATGGGACTCTTTAGAGACGAACTGAGTGAAATATTCTTTATATATAATAGAAGTGCTGAATGGCAGGGCATTTTTATAGGCGAATTGGTGGGCAATGAGTCTTTATAGACGAGCTGAAGCTCAGGCAGACTCAATAGACGAGCTGAAGCTCGGGCAGACTCAATAAACGAACTGAATGAGTTTTAATAGACGAGATAAAGGTTGTCTCTATAGACGATCTGAAGGAAATATTTACCGAAGGAGATAAATACCGTCTTTCTTTCAGATCGCCTATAAAGCCTTCCTGCATTTAACTAGTCCATAAACACGGCTTCCTATTCCTCTCAAGTCTCCCTTCAACCCGTCCATAAATATTCTCAACAATTCTATAGAAACACCCTTCAACTTGTCTATAACTACACCCTTCACCACATCTATAAAGACACCCTCCAGTTCGTCCATAAATAATCCCTTCAACTCATCTATAAATACATCATCCAAATTCCCTTCAGCTCGTCTATAAAGACTCCCTTCAGCTCGTCTATAAAGACTCCCTTCAGCTCGTCTATAAAGACTCCCTTCAGTTCGTCTATAAAGACTCCCTTCAGCTCGTCTATAAAGACTTCCTTCAGCTCGTCTATAAAGACTCCCTTCAGCTCGTCTATAAAGACTCCCTTCAGCTCAGCTCGTCTATAAAGACTCCCTTCAGCTCAGCTCGTCTATAAAGACTCCCTTCAGCTCAGCTCGTCTATAAAGACTCCCTTCTGCTCGTCCATAAAGACGCTCTTCAGCTCGTCTATAAAGACTCCATTCAGCTCGTCTATAAATACTTCCTTCAGCTCGTCTATAAAGACTCCCTTCTGCTCGCCCATAAGGACGCTCTTCAGCTTTTCTATAAAGCCCTTCGCCTCCACAAAGAATCCTTGCTTGATTTTGCCTTAAATAAAAAAATCTCATCATTTTTACCAAAAGTGAAAATAACATTTAAGGAGCTTTTTCAAACTCCATGCTCTTTTTATTCAAGTAAGTTTGAAAAAAAAAATAATAAAAACAAAAAAATAATCCAATAAATTTCTTAAAAGTAGTTAAAAAATTAAAAAAAAAAGATTTCAGTGTCCACTTATAAATTAAGGATATTATTATTCTGTTTTATTTTCATCCAACGGACTATCATCACCTGCTGCTACAGCTTCAGCTGTAGGTGGTACTGCTGCGGCTTCATCTCCCGCTACCGTACCATTACGCAGACCCCTTATACTAATATCGTAGACAACTTCTTCGATTTTCTTAACATCATATTTGAGAGCATCGAAACGTTTGCGTAGACCATCATTTTTAAGATTTAACAAACGAAAGCCGGCATTCAGATCGGCCATGAAACGTGATATATTCAGGGGGCGATCATAATCACCCATTGTCACAGAGTTGGTGGCAAAACGTGACAGCTCGGAAGCCATTTGTAAAATGCCCATTAGATAATCTTCAATGTCCAAATGGAAGCCATCGGCTTGATTTGTTTTTACTGTAAGAAATACACAGAATTATAATTTTTATAAAATACAAATATTTATACTTCTTCTTACATCCCAAGAGCTCGGCGACAGTTTCACGTGTAACAAGAAAGCCAGCTTCCAAATACACCACCATGGCAATTAAAAATATCAAACGTTGTGTTATAAATGTCCAATGATCCGAATACCTTCACACCATATAAGGGGGGAGTAATAGTTAGAAATATAATACCATCCCACACAGACAAATGGGTGCTTTCCAAATATCTGCAATTGTTTTTTTTTTTTTTTGTGACTCACCTATAGTACTGGCCAACAGGTATCAATTCAGCCAGCTTTTTATAACCTTCAGCACATTCGGAAATTTGTTTGCGGGCACTGGCACATGCATAGTCAACTGGGAAGTGGAAATTTCAAGGAATAATTAAAAAGGTAAACACCGGGAAATCCCCTCACTACTTACTTTTGGTCAAGTCATAGTGTATCACCTGCAGCTGGATGGTTGCATCTTTAGCCAATTTTTCTATTTCACGCACAATTATGCGGATTTTCTAAAACAAGACGAATGGTATTAAATTTTCGGGAATCAGAGAAGAATTTCGACCAATAGAATACCTCTCGCATCTCCTGCTCATTGTCAATATATTTTTGATAGTTTTCAAAAATGTGGATATTCACAAAATTACTCATTCTGCTGCCGGTGTTTTTATCAAATTTTATGGTTCGACTGTGTCCGGTGTTTGTTTGTTGGGGTCTGGCGAATAATTTGTGGTAGGCCGATTAAATTGAAAAACGTTCCAAATTCCAAAACGAATGTTGGAGACAAAAGAGATTGGCGGATAAAATATGCGAAAAATGCAAAACGGAGGCTCCCTATGTGTTTACGAATGAGGGTAAGGCATAACGGTAACATGTTTAGAAAGAGGCGTGGAAAAAATCAGCCGATTATGTTAGGGATAGTTAAGTCGAAGAGTTTTTATAGACGAGCAGAAGGGAGTCTGTAGAGACCAGCTGAAGCCTGGATTCTTTATAGACGAGCTGATGGAGTATTCTTAGACGAGCTGAAGGGAGTCTCTATAGACGAGCTAGAGGGAGTCTTTATAGGCGAGCTGAAGGGAATCTTTATAGGCGAGCTGAAGGGAGTCTTTATAGACGATCTGAAGAGAGTCTTTATATAGCCTATTATGTTAGGGATAGTTAAGTCGAAGAGTTTTTATAGACGAGCAGAAGGGAGTCTGTAGAGACCAGCTGAAGCCTGGATTCTTTATAGACGAGCTGAAGGAGTATTCTTAGACGAGCTGAAGGGAGTCTCTATAGACGACCTAGAGGGAGTCTTTATAGGCGAGCTAAAGGGAGTTTTTATAGACGATCTAAAGGGAAACTTTATAGACGGTCTGAAGAGAGTCTTTATATACGAGCTGAAGGGAGTTTTTATAGACGATCTAAAGGGAAACTTTATAGACGATCTGAAGGGAGTCTTTATAGACGAGCTGAAGGGAGTCTTTATAGACGAGCTGAAGGGAGTCTTTATAGGCGAGCTGAAGGGAGTCTTTATAGACCAGATGAAGGGAGACTTTATAGACCAGATGAAGGGAGACTTTATAGACCAAATGAAGAGAGTCTTTATAGACGAGTTGAAGGGAGTCTTTATAGAAGAGTTGAAGGGAGTCTTTATAGACGAGTTGAAGGGAGTCTTTAAGAAGATTTGAAGGGATTTTTTGAGAAGATCTGAAGAAGAATTTTATAGACCAGTTGATGGGTGTCTTTTTTAGGTGAGCAGAAGGGATTCTATATAGACTTCTTGAAGCTCAGGGAGTATACATAGGCTATATAAGCGCAGGAAGTCTATATAGGGGAGTTAAAACTCCGATAGTTTTTATATACCAGCTGAATGGAGTCTTTATACAGACGAGCAAGATGGAGTATCTATAGTCGGACTACAATACACCCTATAGCTCCTTTATAAACCCTATCTCCCTCTTTATGTACGGACTTAAGGTGGTAGTATTTGTAGACTGATGAGAAAAATTAGGGACGATCTGAATAGAGTCATATTAATAAAGCTGAAGAGAGTATTTAATGGGGAGCTGAATAGAGTAGTGTCCTTTTAAATAAGCTAAATATGGTTTTTTGACGAAGGGAATATAATATCATCTGTATAGGCCTTTTATTTATATAAGAAATTCTCTCTTTTTAAAGTCAAACACATATTTTCACACATTTTTGAAGACTTTGATTTTATAAAGATTGTATTTTCATGGAATCTGATTAACAGGGGGTTTTATAAATAAAAACTGGGATTTTTTACATATTTTCTGAGAACCAGGATGTATTTTTTAACAGAACATTATTTAAGGACCTTCTCAAGCATTTTTCGAGATATAAGTTTATTTTTTTAAAAGTTTGACCTATAAGTGCGGAATTTTCAAATACCACGGTCCACTAGAGCATATATTCTTTATATCACTTGCCTTTTTCTTTACGGAAAAATGCTTTGTATATGGAATTTGTGAATCCTTTCTTCAGCTCACAAAATGAACTAGACTCCTCTAGTTCGCACACACTCATTTCAGTGAATTGTTCAAATTGAACTTACCATAAAACAACAACAAACGCATAGGTCTTGTGAGTTTTTAATTGGTTGAATTTTAGTCAGTCGTTAGTAAACAACTAGAGGCCTATTTGTTTTTGGGGACCAAAAACTAAACAAGCGGACAGACAAATAAAAAATACCGGAAATTAATTATAATAAATACAGGTTTTAAGGAAAGAAAATAATCTAAATAAAATGTCATACGTAAGTTACCACCCATTTATCTTCCAATTAACAATTTTTATTGCGTAGATATCGGTAACAAATTAATTTCATTTCCTCCCAATCTTAGGGTGGCTACAATATGTATGGTAATCCCCAGGGTGATGCCGGTGATTATGCCCAAGGTTATTCGGCGCCACCCGGTGCATATCCACCACAAAATTCCCAAATTGCACCCGAAGTCCAGCAGTGGTTTAATATGGTCGATCGTGACCGTTCTGGAAAAATTAACTGCTCGGAATTGCAAGCCGCTTTGGCCAATGGAAAGGGTCAAAGTTTTTCGGAGACGGCATGTAAACTAATGATTAGTGAGTATTTGAAGAAAATATTATTCTTGTAGTGGTATTTTTTTCATTATGATTTTTCTTCGAAGAATCTTTGCCGAAGAACAAGTGTCTTGTACGAAATTTGTTTGTGACGTCATGAACAAAATTTTCATTCATACCCATTTATGACGCATATTTTTAGTTGGATGAGTTATGGGGGATATGCGACGCATACAGGGTGGCACAGAATGTCGGGGAACAAATGTAAGGTAGTCAAGACAACAACCTGTTAGTGGTTATAAATATGGAATTTGAAACCATAGTCGAGGATTTTTTTTTAAAGAAAAAAGTATCAAGCGTGGTATTTGAAAGCGAACATTCCAGTTTTTTAAGAGCGACTTGAACCACAGGCTTGGTTTTTTGAGACATTAACTGAGCCAGAGCTGAGTATTTTTCATATAATATTTATCCAGCATCCAGCACCTATAGGCAATCATATTTAACACAATATTTGCTCTAGAATAATGTTTTCAAGATCCATCCCAGCCTTAGGCGTCGATCGTTTAAACCCTTTTTCAATGACGATCCGAGTTACAAGCGTGGATTTTTTACGCAATATTTTTCTAAGGTCCATCCGACCACATACAGCAAAGGGCTGGCAAGGCCCAAAGATGCTGGTGTTTCTGCTGAAGAGCCGTAGGCTCTAAATGAGGTTTCAATCCTGGATCTATAGGAGCGTTATTAGACCAATTCTAACATACGCGTCTATTGTCTGGTAGACGGCAATGGATAACAAATCTAACGTAAAAACGTTGCAGAAAGTTCAAAGAACGTGTTGCCTAGGTATAAGTGGAGCAATGCGTACAACACCTACTACGGCCTTGGAGACAATATTATATATACATCCAATAGACATCCAAATATAATATGAAGCGGTGGTTGCAGCTTTAAAGCAATGGACGAGTGGATAGACACCGGACACAACACACCGCACAAAAACATTTTACAGGCAACTACTGAGTCGACATTCAATAACTTTGATTCAGACCGCATACCTGAAACGAGAGTAGTGACACGGTGCGAAACTATAATACCAGATTTAGAACAATGGAATAGCGGAACACTAGTTCAGATGCCGCCAGGTAACTGTTGCTACACAGATGGCTCTCGATTAGGAGGAAAAATTGGACTGGGACTTTTTATCGAAGAACCGGGTACCGAAATTTCTCTTCGTCTTACAGATCATAGCACGATCTTACAGAGTGTCTTAACTGGTTAATTTCAAACCAATGACAAATAATAAAATAAATATTATATATAAAATAAATATTATTACGGACTGCAAGCAAGCTATAAAGGCAATATCTTCCAAATAGTTAAATCCAAAACTGTACTGGAATGTATGAATACCATTAATGATTTCTCACAACAAGGATCTGTACGAATTATATGGGTACCGGGTCACCAAGGAATCATAGGCAACGAGATAGCAAATCAACTAGCCAAGAGTGCCACTGCACTACCCATAATAGAGGTTTATACCGCCAAACCCTTTAGCGAAACACGCTAAGAAATGAGAGAATGGGCACATGAGACCCACAAAACCCTTTGGGTTAATGAGGGGACTAGAAAAATCACCAACATCTTATGGGGCTTGGATCGCCCCATAAGATGTTGGTGATTTTGAAGTAGTGAAGACAAAACTAAGCAAATCCGTACGCTAAACAAAAAAGAAATAAGCCGACTGACGGGTATTCTGACGGGACACCTCGGCCTGAAGGCACATCTTCACTAGATTGGATGCGAAGGTAGTAACGTGTGCGGAGCGTGTGGGGAAGACAATGAAACGTTGGAACATTTCCTGTGCCATTGCCCAGCATTTACATGCCTTCGGAGACAATTCTTGGGAATTGACACTCTTCACGGACTAAGCGATCTGAGGGGATGTGAATGGAAAACATTGAAGGAGTTCGCAAAAAACACGGATTTTCCCGATTCATAGGGGAATCAAACCCAAATGTTTTTAATATACACTTTCACTAATTCTGTTTTGACTTTCTTCGCATTTCTAGAGCGCACAACAGGCCTCAAATGGCTTTTGTGTATGTCCTTTTCATGTTGGACACCTCTTTTCAACCTAACCTAACCATCCGAGCTACTGACTTGGATTTTTTAGATGATATTTTTCAAGGTTCCAAGCCTATCTGGAGCTTGATTTAATATTTTCCCGGACCTATCCTATCCGAAGCGTAAATTTTTTAAATAATATTTTCTCAGGTCTATTTGTAGCGTGAATTTTTCAAATAATATATTCACCCATGTCTATTTGTCCCATTATTAAATAAATTTGTCCCAGGTCTATCCGACCTAAACATTTTCCCAAACCATCCGAAGCTTGATTTTTTTTTAAATATTTTCCAGTCATATATAAAGCGAGGATTTTTTAAAATTTGTATTTGGATTTTTTTTTTAATATTTTCGCATTCCTATCGTATGCCGGGATTTTTAAAATAATCCCAGTCCTGTCGGATGTCAGGATTTAAAAATAATAATTTCCTGGCCTATTCTAGGTGTGGTCTTTTTAAATAATTTTTATTAATTAAAACGTATTAAATTAAAATTTATTTCCCTTTTTTAAATTCTGCCCCGTTTAGGTATGTTCGATAATGATGCCAGCGGAACCATTGATATTTATGAATTTGAGAAGCTCTTCAACTATATCAATCAATGGCTAACAGTGTTCAAGACATATGATCGTGATTCATCGGGTCACATTGATGAGGGTGAATTACATCAGGGTAAGTAAATTAATACAAATCGATATACAAAAGAAATTATAAATGTTTTTTTCTTCGTTTACAGCCCTCACCCAAATGGGTTTCCGTTTCTCACCCGAATTCATACAATTTCTGATAAAGAAAAACGATCCGCAACATCACAAAGAGGTGTCTGTCGATCAATTCATTGTACTGTGTGTTCAAATACAACGTTTCACCGAGGCATTCCGTCAACGTGATACCCAACAGAATGGCACCATAACAATTGGGTTTGAAGATTTCCTAACCATAGCAATTGGTTGTTCGATTTAAATGGGAATTCCGGACACAGGCTTGCAAAAAGTTTTCGCTATTCAAAACAACAATCAAATAACAGCTTTATATAAAAAAACATGATAATAATTATGCACCGCCACGACCACTCAAACCACTCCACCCACACACAAACAAAGAAATCTCTTTATTATGAACAATATACCATTTTTTTAAATTTATGTACTGTGTATTTTTGAGACACAAAACAAAAAACAATTTTTTCAGTGTATTTTTGTAAAAGAGAATGTTTCTATTTTCATAGATATTATAAGACTTTCAATTGTACAAAAAAGAAAACAAAATATTATTACTAGAAAAATAAATGTAGCTTAAAAGATAAATACATAAAAATATTAAAAAATATAAATGTTGAATATTGGGTTTTAAAAAAATTGTGTGAAAATCGCAATTTTTGGGACTTTTCAGACTTTGCCTTGCAATTACCAATCATGCGTCTCCATAGATGACGCTATCCACATGGATTAAAAAAAATTGAAATTCAAAGCATACTTTTAGGCGCAGGTAAATTGTTTGTTTGCCTTATTTGAGAAATCAAAACAAAATGTGTGTGCGTTTTTTCTTTTTAAGGTAATAGGCGACCAGCATCGAACAGCACGTATATTTCGGATCATCGTTGATTTCAAATGCAAATAAATCAGCGAATATTTAACCGATTTTCGTAAATTTTACACCAATGGTTAGGGGGAAATGTAATGTGTTATTCCATATTGACAATTTATATATAAATGTATGTTATATAAGAGAAAATTAGCATAATGTGAAGCTTTGAAGATATGTAAAGTCATAATAATTTTTTTTAATAATAAAATAATTGCCAATAGCTCATGTAGCGTCCGAGGGTCTCGACTGGACCTACTAACCTGAAGGAAGTGGGTGTAAATTGGTATTTTGGGGGATTTTTTTTAGAGTACAAAATACATCCCGGTAGAAATTTTAGGTCCTATTTTATTTTGATTTTCTTTTAATTTAAATATTTTCTAAGGCTTATCGGAGGTGTGGATGTTTTAAATAATATTTTCCCAGGCCCCTCGGAGGCGTGGATTTTTATACCCTTCACCACACTGTGGTAAAGGGTATTATGTCTTTGTGCATATGTTTGTAACAGGCAAAAATAATCGAGATAGACCCATGGTTACTTTTGAGAATATGCATAGAATCACTTTATGAGTCGATTTATGCATGTCCGTCCGTCTGTCCATGTTAAATTGTAAACAAAGTACAGGTCGTATTTATGATCCGAATTAGATGAAATTTGGCACAGCTTATTTGTTTGGCCCAAGGACGAACCCTATTGAAATTGGTAAAAATCGGTTCAGATTTAGATATAGCTCCCATATATATCTTCGTCTGATTTAAGGTAAATGATATACCAAAGTCCCTATATATGTTTCGATTTCCAAGAAATTTGGCACAGCGAAATGAATAAGGTCTAGAATGATGTGTGTTAAGTTTCGTGACAATCGGTTCAGATTTAGATATAGCTCCCATATATAGTTTCCCCCGATTTAAGGTAAATGGTGTACCAAAGTCCCTATATATCTTTCGATTTGCACGAAATAGCGCACTGAATAAGGTCTAGAATGATGTGTGTTAAGTTTCGTGAAAATCGGTTCAGATTTAGCTATAGCTCCCATATATAGTTTAGTCCGATTTAAGGTAAATGATGTACCAAAGACCCTATATATCTTTCGATTTGCACGAAATTTGGCATAGCGTACTGAATTAAGTCTAGAATGATGTGTGCAAAGTTTCGTGAAAATCGGTTCAGATTTAGCTATAGCTCCCATATATAGTTTCGCCTGATTTTAGGTAAATAGTCTACTAAAGTCCCTGGAAATCTTTTGATTTGCTCGAATTTTGGCATAGCGTAGTGAATTAAGTCTAGAATGATGTGTGTTAAGTCTCGTGGAAATCGGTTCAGATTTAGATATAGCTCCATATATAGTTTCATCCGTTTTAAGGTAAATGTTGTCCCTATATATCATTCGACTTGCACGAAATTTGGCATAGAGTAGTGAATTAAGTTTAGACTGATGTGTGTTAAGTTTCGTGAAAGACGTTTCAGATTTAGATATAGCTCCCATATATATTTTCGTCCGATTTTATGTAATTGGTGGACCAAAGTCCCACCAGTTATGTTGCTAAGCTTCGTGAAAAGATCCATAGCTAGGCCAATTGACACAACGTATTGAAGTAATATAAATTAGTCTCTGACAAGTTTCTCTGAAATCGGTTCAGATATAGATATATATCAAAAAACGTGCCGTCTGTTAGTATACATATGTGGAATATACCCAAAATGGTGAAGGGTATCATATAGTCGGCCCAGTCCGACTTTACTACTTTCCTTACTGGTTTAAAAAATATTTTCTAAGGCCTATCAGAGTCGTGTCGCAAGAATGTCCCTACCCAAATTTCAAGTGTAAATCTCAAGAACTCTTGAAAGATATAGTCGATTTCATGTGTGTCAGCATCAAGTGACGGCAAAAGGTGATTCTCAAACTTCAAAGGCATTTTTTCGAATCAGTATTTTACGAATGGCGGACAGGATAACTCAAAAATTAATAATCCAATCGATTTCAAATTTTGGTGAGTGTATGGCTATCGTATGAACTAGAATAGGATGATGGGTTCCCTTAAAAAATATTTAAGAATATTTAAGAGTTTGTTTTGGGGTGGTAACTGAAAAAAATTCCTTTCATATTTTTGTGTAGTCTCAAATCTAAAATTCGTATTAGTAAATAATAAAAATATTCCGAAATCTTGTGTATATTAGAAATAGTTTATTTTTGTTGTTGTTGTTTTTTTTTTGTATTGTTAACTTAGCTTAATGATGTATACCATTTGTAATGAACCATCACGGTCCACTTTTTATTTTTCTTTAACACTTAGTCAAAAAAAAGAACATTTTTTTATTTTTTTGGAAAAATCATTAATTTTTTTGGTTTTGATTTTCTTTTTATGGCAAATAATTGTAGTGTGAACATTGTATAATTATTAGTAGGAATTTTTTTTTGCGTATAACTAGCTTTGTGTGTTTTTTTTTTTATTTTTTGATTCAATATATATTTTTTTCAATTTATATGAAATAACATACATTTATATATATGGAGTATACATTTTATTGGAGGTTATGTTGATGAATAGTTTTTTTTGTTTGTCAAATATTTATTTATCTGTTCCACAATCTGCATGAATGTAGAATTTTTATAACAATTATGATATCGAACAAAATAGCAAAAATTACTAGGTTCTTCTTGCAGTACGAAAACCTATCAAACCTATCATATATCGAACATTTTAGTTTGTTTGAGGTTATATATTAATATATTACAAATAAACAATGATTCAATTGCGATATTTAACGATTTGTTTAAATCTATTAATGTATGATTTTTTTTTTTATTTTGTATTCAATAATTTTGTTTTAATAACATTTAATCTATTTATATATATTTTTGTCAATATACTTTAAATGATTTGTTCTATATATAGTTTTATTTTTTTCGATATTTTATAACAATATATAAATTACATTAATTAAATATTTTAGAGAATTCCAGAATTTTATCAGTATGATTGTGATTCTATTCATATACAATGTGGGAACATGGATAAAGGTATTAATTTTTATTTTATTTATTTAGCAACGTGAACATAACCTCAAAATAGATTTTTTTATTTATCAATTAAAATAATAAAAAAGGTGTGTAATATAAAAAAATATATATAAAATGCAAATAAATCAGTCTTAAAAATTAGATCGAAAAAATTGATATATAGTAGATTTATGCTTTAAGCATTGTAAGACATCTGATATTTTTTTAGGTTAGATTGAAAATAACCAAAAAAGGTAAATACTATTTTTTTAATAGTTACAAAAAAAGTTTCATTATTTTAACGAGTATTCGCCAAAGAATGTTCGCACACACAAAAAAAAAAAGATTGAAGAGACACCGCTTGACATGTAAAAGATTTCTATTATAAATATTCGAAAATTAGTATATTATATAATAAGTATGCTTTTTTGAAACTCATCTTTTTAATCGGGAAATTAAGGAAATTCTATTGCCAATGCCCAGCTGCCGGAAGACTTCGACCCCAAATAATTACGAACTAAATTACCTAAGATGCCTTTAGGTGGATACGGCAGAAGGACTTCACTAATAACTCAGAATTCCTAGAAGTATATGGTGATCAATTTCAAGAGGTGTCTCCCAACTTAAACCTCCCCTCTTTTTAACCCATCCTAATGTACCTTCAATTGCAAAAACCCCGATTTTCGTATTAGAAACCAATAGGAGTTCGTATACAAGTTTCCATTTGGTCTTATTATTTTTCATTATACAGGACCAATTGGATGTTTTGAATTGATTGAAATCCAGTTAGACTTCTTGTATAATGATAAGGGTGTGTTCTTGTGGTTTGTAGTCAGATTATGGACTAATATGGACTGATACCAAGTTGTTATCATAGTAAGAAGGCTATGCCTTAATCGATATCAATCGAAAGAAATTGTCCCGAATGTGTTGAGGGGCTTTATGTGAGATTTATGTGATGCAAACCTGAACCTACATATTAAATAAATTGGACATTCAATTCATTTGGTATTGAATTAACAAACTATCAACATTTTGAAAATTTGTAGGCGGGACTTGATCTTGGTAAGATATAAATTTGATGATGTACAAAGTTTGAATCAGATTAAACATTCAATTCGCTCGATATTGGATTAGAAAAATTTCAAAAATTTTGAAACTTTATGGGAAAGGTATTAGAAGAGGTGGTGCGATGAGTCCCATCTTCGGACTCGATCTGGCCATGTAAAAATATTATGAGGTACAAGGTTGGATCATATGGAAGATTCCATATGCTCGATATTGGATTAACACATTTTGAAAATTTTGTTGATTTGTGTGGGAGGTAGGTACCAGAGGGAGTGGTCCGATGGGTCTCATCTTTAGACTCGATCTAGCCAACGTAAAATATTATTATGTGCCAATTAAGATATAATCGGACATTCAATTCGCTCGATATTGGAATACCACATTTTCAAAATTTTGACAGTTTGTGGTGGAGGTAACAGAGGAAGTGGACCGATGGGTCTCATCTTCAGACTCGATATAGCCAAGGTAAAAATATTATGATGTACAAAGTTTGAAACCAATCCAACATCGCATACGATGTATATTGGATTAAAATTTGTTCAAAATTTTGACAATTTGTGGGGGAGGTACTAGAAGGAGTGGTTCGAAGGGTTCTATTTTGGGACTTAATCTAGCCAGGGTAAAACTATTATGAAGTACAAGGTTTGATCAAATGGGACATTCCATACGCTCGATATTGGATTAAAACATTTTCAAAATGTTGACTCTTTGTGGAGAAGGTATTGAAGGAGTGCTTCAAAGCGGCCAATCTTCAAATGTGATCTAGATAATAAGCAATATTGTGATGTACAATTTGGGATCAAATCGGACATTCAATTTGTTTGGTATTGAATTAACAAAGTTTCAAAATTGTGCCCCTATGTGGAGGATGTACTAGATGGAGCGGTCCGAATTTTCGGACCCATTTTCAGACTTGATCTAGGTAGGGATAAAAATATTTTTATGTACAATGTTGGGATCAAATCAGACATTCAATTCGTTTGGTATTGAATTAACAAACTTTCAAATTTTTGACAATTTGTGAGGGGAGGTACTAGAAGAAGTGGTCCGAAGAATCCCATGTTCGCACTTGATCTAGGTAGGATAAAATTATTATGATGTACAAAGTTTGAAACAAACAAGGGTCCCATATTCGGACTCAATCTAGCCAATGTAAAAATATTACGATGTGCAAAGTTTGGATTAATTTGATATTGAATTAGGAATTTTCAAAATTTTAACTTTTTGTGGGGGAGCTACCAGAAGGTGTTGACCGATTGATCTCATATTCGGTCATGATCAAGGTTTGGTAAATGTATTACGATTTTAATGTTTGGATCAAAACATTTTTTGGTTATGAATTAAAAAGTTTCAAAATCTTGAAAATTTTTGGGGGAGCCTTCATAGGTAGCTCCTCATAGGTCACATCTTCCAACATTATCCAGTGATGGTTAAAATATTAGGTGTTGGTCCAAATCGTTTTATCCGTTCTTATGATATTGTAGAATTAATTTTCTGTAAAATTTTAACCATTTTGTGGGGGAGCTATCGGAAGGAGTGGACGAATATTCCCAATCTTTGAAATTGGTATAAATTAAATAGAAATGTTATGATGTGCAAAAAGTTTGAATGAAATCAATTACGAGAGTTATCGTGCGCATCAGCCAGACGGAAGGACGAAGGGACATTTATAAGTTTACTCCAAATTGTCGGAAACGGATTTGGTCCAAAGAAACATGGGGGTCTAAAAACTATATTTCGATGAGGCACAACGTGTATGTACCCCCGGCCATTAGCCATAGGGCCGAGGGTATAAAAACGAGGAACTTAGCAAAAAAAAAACTTTGAAGTGAGGATAGGGCTGAGGGTAAAAAACGAGGAACTTAGCAAAAAACTTTGAAGTGAGGCTTACCCATACCCTCACTACAAAGTTCATCTTGACAAAAAATAAATAAAATAAAAATTAATACAATAAAATATATATGTAAATTACAAAATATAAAAAAAATAATTAAATATTACATATATAATTAAAACAATTGTTGGTGTTTTTTCAATATATATTTTTTTATATAAAAATCTCAATTTATGACGATTTTTTTTGTTCACTTTAATTTGTTTTTTGGTCTTAGATTTGGTTCTTTTAGGGGAACTTTACTGTGTCATGTTGTAAAGCCCAAGTCGGGGGGTGTATGTAGGTATTTTTTTCTTTCTTAAAAATTAAGCAAAATCATAAGAAATTACAAAAATAAAAAATAATTAGAAAATATATATGTATGTAAAAGAAAAAAATTATAAACTTAAAAACTAGTTTTGATTTCGTTTCGATATATTTTTTTTTTGATTATTTGTTTATTTTAGAGTATAGTTAAAAAAAAATCATAATATATATTTATATGAGTATCATTGTTTTTCTTTTTTTTCAAATTAAAAATAAAAATAAATTGTAATAAGTCTTTTTTTGAAATATCTTTTTTTTGAGCATTAGAAAAAAATTATAAAAAAATGTCAGTTAAATATTTATATTTAAAAACGCATATTCACATTTACAAATTGATTGACAATTGAGTCACAATTATTTTTCATTTCTTTGCACAAAATTTAATAAAAAAAAATAATAAAATAAAACATAAAATATATTTTTATATATAAGAAAATAATTATTTACGAAATAAAATTATGATTTGGAAGCAATTTGTTTTTTTCTTTTTGTTTGAGATTTTTTTCATTGTTTTACAAAAACAATAATTGTCATTTTTTGTTGAGCATGATTTTTTTTTGTTTGTAGTAGTTTAAACCCCATATAATAATTTTTTTTTGGTTTAATTTTTTTTGAAGGGGTTTCTTTTTTTGATTTAGGCTTAAGGATATAAATTTCATTTCTAGGAATATATGGCAAGGAATATGTTTTTCTTTTTGTGTATAGTCGTAGATTTTTTTTTGGAATCGAAAGAATACTGTGGCACTTAAGGGTAATTATATGACATAGTTTGTTTTTCTTCTTCTTTTTCGTCTAAGGATTTTAGTTTCGAAAATTAAAAAAAAAATAATAAAAAATTAATTTTATATATATATAAAATCACTTTGGTTTAGTTTTATACAGAATTGTGTGTTTTTGGAAAATTCTTGAGATTTGCCATGGTTGGGAGTTTGTAGATCTTGGCTGAATTCCAGAGAGAAGGATGATCATGACGATGACATCAGGTGTACTTTTATTTATTAATTATAATTTTTTTATACTGAAAAGATAAGAGAAGAAAATAAAAATTAATAAAAATATGTTATTAAAATATAATAAAAATTTAAAACAGAAAAAAAATTAAAAAGAAAAAATAAAAATTAATAAAAATATTTTATCAAAAAATATTATAAAAATCTAAACCAGTAAGGAAAGTAGTAAAGTCGGACTGGGAAGACTATATGATACCCTTCACCACTTTGGGTATATTCTACAAAGTCTCCTAACAGACTTTTCGAAATATTATTGACATGAAATTGAACTTTGATGCACCATTTACCTTAAATCGGACGAAAATATATATCGGAGCTATATCTAAATCTGAACCGATTTTTACGAAACTTAGCACACATCTTTATAGACTCTATTTAGTGCGCTATGCCAAATTTCGTGCAAATCGAAAGATATTTAGGGACTTTGGTGCACCATTTACATTAAATCGGACGAAAATATATATGGGAGCTATATCTAAATCTGGACCGACTTTCAGGAAACTTCAGACACATTATTCTGATCCTCATTCAGAACTTCATGCCAAATTTCGTGCAAATCGAAATATATATAGGGACTTTGGTGCAGCATTTACATAAAATCGGACGAAAATATATATGGGAGCTATATCTAAATCTGGACCGATTTTCAGGAAACTTCAGACAAATTATTCTAGACCTAATTCACTACGCTGTGCTAAATTTCGTGTTAATCGAAAAATATATAGGGACTTTGGTGCACCATTTAAATTAAATCGGAGGAAAATATATATGGGAGCTATATCTAAATCTGGACCGATTTTCACGAAACTTAACACACATCATTCTACACTTAATTCAGTACCCCATGCAAAATTTCGAGCAAATCGAAAGATATATACGGCCTTTGGTGCCCCATTTACATTAAATCGGACGAAAATATATATGGGAGGTATATCTAAATCTGGACCGATTTTCAGGAAACTTAACACACATCATTCTGGTCCTCATTCAGAACCTCATGCCAAATTTCATGCAAATCGAAAGGTATAGAGGGCCTTTGGTGCCCCATTTACATTAAATCGGACGAAAATATATATGAGAGCTATATCTAAATTTGGACCGATTTTCAGGAAACTTAACACACATCATTCTGGTCCTCATTCAGAACTTCATGCCAAATTTCATGCAAATCGAAAGGTATAGAGGGACTTTGGTGCAGCATTTACATAAAATCGGACGAAAATATATATGGGAGCTATATCTAAATCTGAACTGATTTTCAGGAAACTTAACACACATCATTCTACACTTAATTTAGTACCCCATGCAAAATTTCGAGCAAATCAAAAGATATATAGGGACTTTGGTGCCCCATTTACATTAAATCGGACGAAAATATATACGAGAGCTATATCTAAATCTGAACCGATTTTCACGAAACTTAACACACATCATTCTGGTCCTCATTCAGAACTTCATGCCAAATTTCATGCAAATCGAATGATATATAGGGACTTTGATGCCCCATTTACCTTAAATCGGATGAAAATATATATGGGAGCTATATCTAAATCTGAACCGATTTTCTTCAATTTCAATAGGGTTCGTCCTTGGGCCAAATAAATGAGCTGTGCCAAATTTCATCCAAATCGAATCATGAATTCGACCTGTACTTTGTTAACAAAAATACATGGACAGACGGACCTGCGTAAATCGACTCAGAAGGTGATTCTATGCATATTCTCAAAAGGAACCATGCGTCTATCTCGATTCCTTTTGCCTGTTACAAACATATGCACAAAGACATTATACCCTGTACCACACAGGGTATAAAAAAATCAAATATTTTTTAAGTTTCTTTTCTGGTCATGAATTTGAAAAAAATATTTTTTCAAGGACTGTGTAAGGCGAGGATTAAAAAAAATAATAATTAGTTTAAATATTGTTTTAAAAAATATTTTTTAAGTTTTTTTAATTTTTTAGGGATTTAATTTTTTTTTTTAATTTTTAGATTTTTTGGATTTTTGTAAAAATATTTAAAATATATTTTAAAAATCTTTCCAGGATTAGTATTAAAAAAATTTCAAAAGATTAAATTCTTTTTCAAAAAACTGGATTTTTTTAAAAAATATTTTTAAGAACTTTTTTTTTTAATTTTTTAAGTATTTTTTTTTTAAATAATATTTTCTAAATTTTTTGAATATATTTTTTTTTATTTTATTATGACTTGAATTTTTAATAATAATTTTGTTCGGGACGAAATTCTTACCATTATTACAGTCACGTTCCGATTCCATCGTTTCCTCTTCCACCTCCTCCTCATTTTCTTCTTTAACACTTTTCTCTTCCTTGTCGTCATCATCGCCATCCTCCTCCTCCTCTTCCACACATGGTGTTACCACATTCTTCCAATTTGTCTCTCCCCACCACCACCATTGCCACAAATCCACACAATTTTCCCCAGTCAATCTCTTCGTCGTATTACACTGTCCTCGTCGTCATCTCGCCGTCGTCGCATCCTCGTCACATTCCAACTGAGATTGGGCCCAAAGATAGGCCCACACTCATTTGGAACAGTCGATGATTAACTTGGAATTGGAATCATCCGAAACATTGGCACTGCTGACATTCGATTCACATTTTGTCGAATATTTCGAACGACGGCGACTTGCCAGCTGAGGCATATTCGAATGATGCTTGCGGACATGTACCCCAAGGTTACCCCTTTGCTTTGATTTGTACGGGCAATAGGGACACTGATGTGATGGTTCCTTACCACCACATTCGACATTCTCGTGTCGGCGCAGTGTCGATTTCCAACGATATTTCTTACCACAATGGCGGCATTCGTAAATCGGTTCACCATCTGCCCCGATGCCAGTGGGACCGGAATTTTCATTCGGACTTGTGTTGCCAAAATCGCCTAGGGAATATTCCAAGTTGCGGAAGGCCTGAGCCTGAGCAGCTAAATTCATATATTTCTGAGATTCATCGGAGAGATAATCTACCGAGCCGGGAGTGGCGGGGGCCGAATTTTGTGACAAGGCATTTTGTAAAAGTTGGGGGAAAGCCACACCACCACCTGCCGCACCATTACCACCTCCATTCTTCGACTGATCCATCAGATGGATATCATCGAAGGCGTTGTAGCGGGAGTCATCCTCATCATCACCATCATTGGGCTCGGAATTTGTATCGCATTCCGAATTGCGTTGCTGCCTTAGGAAGGTTTCTAAAATTTTGGTGGGTGTGGATTCGTTTGTTTTGTGCAGAGCCTTGAAGTTGCCTTTTTGGAATTTCATGATTTCTTGGGCGCGAATTTGCTGCTGAAAATTGTGATAGCCATCCCGAATGAGAGCAGCGGCAATGGCTGCAGCCTGGGTATTGGCTCCAGGAACTTGTTTGATCACACTGTCTGCAGTGGTGGGTGGTGCGGTCTCTACCAACCCCGTGGTGGGATTTATGATGGGTTTAATGTCCAGTGGCTCATCACTGGTGTTGATGGTGGGTGTCACGGTCAACACCGAGGTGGGTATGGCTGTTATAAAAGGTGTTGTGGGCGTGGGGGTTGGGGTGTTCACATTATCCCCCTCCAATTTGGCTTTTAGCGTATATTTCAACTTGGGATGTAGCGAGGCCGCACCCATTGTGGGTGTGGCAGCAGTCACCAGCTTTTCATCGGCAAAACTATTTTTAATTGCCGTCTCTGAGGCGGCACCATTTGTGGCAATGGCCGCAATGCTGGATGGCTCCAAAGTCTCCGCGGAGGTGGGTGAAGTTTGGCCACAGAATTTCGACACCACAGCCCCCAGCACCGAGGTTTGTGATTGCTGTTTGGGTACCTTGGCCGCTGCATTGGCCCTATAGAATTCATAAAGCATATCGGAAACATCTGACATGGACAAACGTTTGCGATTAATTTCATTGCCACCCGCAGCACCACCACCAATTAGAGCGGCGGCAGCAGCAACGGTATGGGAGGCAACATCACCCAAAGAATTTTGAGATTTGGTATTGTTGTTGTTATTATTGTTGTTGCTATTGGGGCTAATGCTGCCGGGCCGGGATTTACGTCGGTTCACTTTTTTCGGCACTTGATTTGGTGCGGTATTTTCTTTGTGCGGTTGATCCAATTTCTGGGTTAAATCTGTAAGGAGGGAGAGACCGAGGGGAAGGGTATAAATTAAATTCTTCGTTTTTTTGTAATTTTGAATGAAATTAATTTGTTTGTTCCATCATGAAAAAGCAAAATATTTTTTCAAGCTCTGCATGTTTGAATTTGGTTTCAAATGAAATGTTTGTCTTTGTAAAGATTAGCAATAAAATGAAAATTTTGAGGTTATGATAGAAGTATTTTACAAAAGGTAATATTTTTTTTAAATGAAGTTTTTAAATGGGGTTAATAAATTGTATCAAATCTATTATAAGTCTATTATGTTATTAATAATTTAATAAATTTTTTTGTTAAAATATATTTTAATACTTTCCCAAAATATCATTAGTATAGCTAAAACTAACTACAGTGATGACATGCGTAATGTCCATTTGGACACAAAATATGTAAAATATTTTTTTTAATGATTTATAAATTTGTATAATTTTAATAAGTATTTTTTTATAGGCTCGCTTTCTCCAAAAAAAAAAAAACTTTTTTACATTTTATTTATTGACGTATAAATTTAAAAAAGCATTCCCTTTTTATAATTATGAATTTCATCTTTATAATTTTTTCTTTTTAGTTTTTTTATTTATCTTTACTTCTATTTTTTAATAAAAATATATTTACAAATTATTATTAAGTTCTCACTGGTTTATATATATTAATAGTGTGTCTCAAATGCCAAACTGAAACTAAAAATATATATTTATACATATTTAATAACTAATATAATAAATAATAAATAAAATATATTCATCCCTTTACTCATTTATCATGTTTGGTTTTGTTCCCACATACATAATTCCTATTCAAAAAGGTTGCTAAACGTTTGTGTCTTAAGTCTTTTGTTCTTATAATATCATCTCTAAATAATTATCACCTTCTCTATAGCAGTACAATGTGCGTGAGAGAGAGAGAGAGCGCGCATATTTACAATTGTAACACACCGTATACATGGTTCGTTTCTTAAGTCTTTTGTTTTAACTGTGTACATGACCAACTCAACTTGATTAACTGTTAAGAGAGTGGGCATTCTCTCTCCGAGTTGTGAGTACAGGCAATATACAAAGACTTAAGAAACGAACATGTAATTAATTAATAACAGTAAATGTTAAGAGTGTGGATATTTTCTCTCTCTCTCTCTCTTATTATAAATCACCACAGAGTTGTGAGTACAGGCAATATACAAAGACTTAAGAAACGAACATGTAATTTAATAATAATAATAGTAAAAGTTTTCTCGCTCTTAACTCTCTTTTGTTTATTTATCTCTTCTATATAATAAATAATGAAAGAGATCATGTGTGTGTGGCTTATTATTATTATTGAATTATTGCTGCATATATATTTTTTATATTTTAACTTTTAATACTAAATTATTTTAAGCTCCATAACCATTTGCGAGTACTAAGCTTTGTACAAATAATGCTGTCACTAATTTTATAATAATATAATTTTATATTGTTTTTAATAACAAATTACAATGAGCATGAATTTAATGATGATATTATTATTGGATGTTATATATTATGAAATATATGGCTGATCACCCTTGTGCATTATTTTGTTAGTTCCTTGTGATGTTGCTAATGATGATGGTGGTGCGGGATTATTAGTCGTTTTGCAAATGATGTTCTCATGATTACCTTATTTTGCCTTTTTGGTGATACCTAGAAAAAGAGAAAAATAGGTTAGTTCAAGTCAACAAAATTTTAACTGGAATGGGAAATGAGGGAATAACTCTACATCCTGGTGGTTCAAATGGAATCTGAAACAAAAAGAAAAAACAAATATATTAATCAGTAAATAACACTAAAATTAAAAATATGGATATGGGAATGCAGAAATGTTTATAGTGCAGTTTTAAATTGAGGGTGGTTTTGTGCGAATGTGTGTGCTTAGAAATTGTGGGATATTTTTTAAACAAGTTAAAAAAAAATAAAAAAGGATTTTTTTTCGTATAGAAAAAAATACGGAATAATTTTTTTCGTATAGAAAAAAAATTGGAATAATTTTTTTTTGTATAGAAAAAAAATTGGAATAATTTTTTTCGTATTGAGGGCGGTTTTGTGCGAATGTGTGTGTGTGCTAAGAAATTGTGTGATATTTTTCTGAACAATTTTGAAAAAAATAGACTTGTGATACTGGCTAAAGGTCAGGCATATTTTTTTCTTAAACTAAAGTAGAAACTGAAGTCCTGCAATTTTTTTTAATTAGAAAAAAAGTGAGCTGAGGTTCCTGTGAATTGGTTTCTTTAGAAAAAATGGGAATGAGTTGCGATTTATTTCTATAGAAAAAATGGGTACTGCAGTTCCGATGATTTTTTTTTCTATAGAAAAATTGAGAACGGATTTTCTCCGAACTTTTTTCTATAGATAAAATGGGAACTGAAGTTCCCATACGGCGATTTTCTCTATAAAAAACAAAATTGGGAACAGAGGTTTCTGTGAATTTTGTTTCTATTAAAAATTCGAGATTTTTCATTATAACAAAAAAAATAGAAATAAGGTTTCTGAGAATTTTTTCTATAGAAAGAAAGGGAACTTTAAGGTTTCGCAATTTTTTTCTATAGAAAAAATGCCAAAGTGAGGTTTTCCGAAAAAATATTGGGAACTGGGGTTCTCCGATTTTTTTTTCACAAGAAAAAAAATTGGAATCTGTGGTTCCCGAAGATCTGTGATTTTTTTTGTAGAAAAAATGCGAACGGAGTTTCTCCGATTTTTTTTCTAATAAATTTTTTTCATTATAAAAAATTTGGAACTGAGGTTTCTGAGATTTTTTTTATAGAAAGAATGGGACCTAAGGTTTTGCAAAACTAGTTTCTATAGAAAAAATGCGATCTGAGGTTTTACGATTTTTTTCTAAAGAAAAAAATTGGGAACTGAGGTTCTACGATTTTTTTTTCTAAAAAAAAATTGGGAACTGAGGTTTTACGATTTTTTTCTAAAGGAAAAAATTGGGAATTGAGTTATTTTTTTTCTATAGAAATAATTTAAAAATGAGGTCATGTAAATTTTATTTTATAGAATTTTATTTTTATAGGAAAAAGTGGGAACTGATGTTTCTGCGAATTTAATTTCTATTTTCATTTTCTTTAGAAAACAATTTACCGAACCTTGCCAATTTTCCTACAGAAAAAAATCACAGGAATCTCAGTTCCAATTTTTATAGAAAAAATACCACAGAGCCTTTGGCTATTTTTTCGGCAGAAAAATATTCGCAGGATCTCAGTTCCCAATTTTTTCCTATAGAAATATTTCACATGGCCTCAGCTCTTATTTTTGTACATAGAAAAAAATCAAAGGATCACAGTTCACTTGTTTTAAATTATTGGCATGATGTTGATTTTCAGGAAGATATCCGTCAAAGGGAAAAATATTCCTCAAGCGTTGCTCTGCATTTCATACTCACACACCAAGCGTGTAAAAGGAGGATTTATGGCTTAAAAATGTAATTTAAATGAAAAAAACGTTGGTCAATTTTTTTAAATAAAAATTTAAATTTTTTCAAAAACTTTCAAGCTAATAAGCTTAAAGTACGAGTAAGCTTTTTTAAATATAACACACAATTACACAAGCACACACACAAAACTTTTTTTGCACAAAAAAAATTTCTTTCAAAACAAAAAAAATTAAAAAATAATAATCGCGGTTTTTGAAGCGTCAAAAGCGTCTTTACTGCACTACAAACATTTCTGCACTAGCTGACATCAAAAGAAAAAGCAATTTTAGCTTACAAAATAATACAGGCCACCAAAACACACAATACCCTCGCACACACACACACATTTGCATTCTCCTCTCCTATTTATGAAAGAGAAAATCCCATTGAATGTTTTACTCAAATTACAAAGGACTTAAGGCAGCAGCAACAACAACAACAACACAGGCATTTCTAAATTTATTTTCCCAGAATTTAAGCGAAAAAGTCGAATTTTCCATACTCATTTGGAAAAATGAGTGGTGTGTGTGTGCATTACACACACAAATAGGCAAACCGAACAAACACCCATTAATCTGGCATTGAAATGCCAACGGAAAACTGTTACGCCTGCGCACATCTGTCAAAAGGATTTCTTTGTTTTGTTTTTTGCTTTTGTTGTGTTTTTAGAAAACTTGTTACCTACTCTTCTCCTACAATCCAAAAAAGGATAGCAACTAATAGGTGGTATGTGTGTGTACAGGGTTGCCATTTGAGATTTTTATATTCGAAAAGAACTGATTTACTTTTCACGGGGACCTCAGGTTTCAATTTTTTTCTATGAAAAAGATCACAGAATAATTCGGAATAATTTTTTTCGTATAGAATAAAATCGGAATAACATTTTTCCGTATGAAAACCAGTAAGAAAAGTAGTAAAGTCGGACGGGGCCGACTATATGATACCATTCACCACTTTGGGTATATTCAATCCTAACAGAAGTCGCATTTTTGAAGGACCAGTAAAAGGAAATTGGATCCATAAACATGTCATTCTGCAACCGATACTAAATTTTTTCATTTGGTCAGATATAGAAGCTATATCTAAATCTGAACCGATTTTCAGGAAACATAACACACATCATTCTAGACCTAATTCATTGGGCTATGCAAAATTTCGGACAAATCGAAAGGTATAGAGGGATTTTGGTGTACCATTTACATTAAATCGGACGAAAATATATATGGGAGCTATATCTAAATCTGAACCGATTTTCACGAAACTTAATACACATCATTCCAGACCTAATTCAGTACGCTGTGCCAAATTTCGTTCAATTCGAAAGATATATAAGGACTTTGGTGCACCATTTACATAAAATCGGATGAAACTATATATGGGAGCTATATCTAAATCTGAACCGATTTTCAGGAAACTTAAAATACATCATTCTGGTCCTCATTCAGAACTTAATGCCAAATTTCATGCAAATCGAAAGATATATAGGGACTTTGGTGCCCCATTTACCTTAACTCGGACGAAACTATATACGGGAGCTATATCTAAATCTGAACCGATTTTCTTCAATTTCAATAGGTTTCGTCGTTAGGCCAAATAAATGATCTGTGCCAAATTTCATACAAATCGGATCATAAATTCGACCTGTACTTTGTTAACAAAAATACATGGACGGACGGACAGACGGACATGCGTAAATCGACGCAGAAAGTGATTCTATGCTTATTCTCAAAAGGAACCATGTGTCTATCTCGATTCCTTTTGCCTGTTACAAATATATGCTCAAAGACATATGTGAAGGGTATAAATAGTCGGAATAATTTTTTGTATAGAAAAAAAATTCGAAAATTGTATATTGGAAAAAAATCGGAATATTTTTTTCGTATAGAAACAAATTCCGAATAATTTTTTTCGTATAGAAACAAATTCCGAATAATTTTTTTTCGTATCAAAAAAAATCGGAATAATTTTTTTCGTATAGAAAAAAATTCGGAATAATTTTTTTGTATAGAAAAAAATTCGGAATATTTTTTTTGTATAGAAAAAAATTCGGAATATTTTTTTTCGTACAGAAAAAAATTCGGAATATTTTTTTTTGTATAGAAAAAAATTCGGAATATTTTTTTTTGGAATAGAAAAAAATTCGGAATAATTTTTTTCGTATAGAAAAAAAATCGGAATAATTTTTTTCGTATAGAAAAAAATCGGAATAATTTTTTTCGTATAGAAAAAAATTCGCAGAATTTTTTTTTGTATAGAAAAAAATTCGGAATAATTTTTTTTGTATAGAAAAAAATTCGGAATAATTTTTTTCGTATAGAAAAAAATTCGGAATCATTTTTTTCGTATAGAAAAAAATTCGGAATCATTTTTTTCGTATAGAAAAAAATTCGGAATCATTTTTTTCGTATAGAAAAAAATTCGAAATAATTTTTTTCCGTATAGAAAAAAATTCGGATTAATTTTTTTGCGTATAGAAAAAAATTCGGAATAATTTTTTTCCGTATAGAAAAAAATTCGGAATAATTTTTTTCCGTATAGAAAAAAATTCGAAAACAATTTTTTTCCGTATAGAAAAAAATTCGAAAACAATTTTTTTCCGTATAGAAAAAAATTCGAAAACAATTTTTTTCCGTATAGAAAAAATTCGAACACAATTTTTTTCCGTATAGAAAAAAATTCGGAATAATTTTTTTCCGTATAGAAAAAAATTCGGAATAATTTTTTTCCGTATAGAAAAAAATTCGGAATAATTTTTTTCCGTATAGAAAAAAATTCGGAATATTTTTTTTCGTATTTTTTTTTTTTCGTATAGAAAACAATTCGGAATAATTTTTTTCCGTATAGAAAAAAATTCGGAATAATTTTTTTCCGTATAGAAAAAAATTCGGAATAATTTTTTTTTGTATATAAAAAATTCGGAATATTTTTTTTTCGTATAGAAAAAAATTCGGAATAATTTTTTTTCGTATGGAAAAAATTCTGTGTAGCCTCAGTTCCCATTTTTTTCATATAGAAATTAATTCGGCTGAAACTCAGTCCCAATTTTTTTATGTATTTTTTCTATCAGTTTTCAAAATCGACCAAATTTTGTTAAATTTTCTTTTTTGGTCGGAAAAGCCTGAAGACAGAATTCAACATGTATTTGTGTGTGTGTATGAAGAATTTTCAACGCGAAAAGTTTTTTTCCAAAATCCATGAAACCAGACACTCTCGCACGTCTAGACTTTGTTTTTCTATTATCCTCTGTCTACTTTCTCCCTCACTCACTTGCTCTCTTTCTCTCTCTCCGACTATTTAGCTATTGGTTGTATGCGTAGGCATTCCGGTGAAAAAGGATACATGGTGCGCTGCAAGTGTTTAATGCTTTGTTTGGCTAATGTCTGGATTAAAATAACAACAACAAAAGATCATATCGGACAGACAGACCGACCGACCAACCACTATAAGTTTCATGTAAGCAAAGGATCAGCGATCCTGTGTTATTGTTGTTGCCCATTGTGTGCAAGCATACTTTTTTCGCTTTGTGTATATGTATTTATTTTTGTTGTTGGTTGTTGCATATCCTTTTTCTGTCAGATTTATTTTTGCTATCTACCCAGCTACCTACTATTCATCACTTTTACTTTACTGGTTGATGGGCTGGCAGGCTTGCATATTTATTTTCTAATATTTTGGGAAATTTTCGATTTGTTTTTCTTTGGAAATTTGAAAAGCAACAACCTCTGTTGGAAACTTTGAAATTTCCATGAAAAAACAAACGATCGCAATTAAGGAGGGTGGTCTGGAAACCTCAGGAAAAAATTTTCTATAGAAAAAATTATTGGCGGAACCTCAGTTCCCAATTTTTTTTACTATAGGAAAAATTCGCAGGACCACAAATCCATGTTTTTCCATGTATATAAAAAAATCGGGAAAATTTCCAATTTTTTTATAGAAAAAATTCAAAGGACCCCAGGTCCGAAATTTTTTCCCACAGAGAAAATTCGGCGGCACCTCAGTTACAATTTGTTTTAAAGAAAAAAATCGATCGGAGTCCATGTTTTTTATAGAAAAAAATCGGAGAACCTCATGTTACACTTTTTTCTACAGTGAAAATTTCAAGGGACCTCAGGACTGATTTCATTATTTTTCCCCTACCATTTTCATACCCACCCTCGTAAAGAAAATCAATATTTTTTTCAACCGCACACAATTTGTGATCTAAGTGTTCGATAAATTCTGCTGGTTAAAAATACCCGCTCACATTTTCTCAAACACACTTCGATTGAAGGTCAGCTAAACAAAGGATGAAGTTTTCAAGGTCAGAATTTCGATGCATAACAACAAACATATGGAAACACATACAAATAAATTTGTTCGGTGTGACCTCTGGGAAAAGTGTATTGGTGAGGGTGTGTGCGTGAGCAGCATCCTACTGAGTTCGCTGTGAGTTCTACGTGATTTCATGTGCTGTGAGCGATCAACCGATCGATCTATCTTTCGTTCGACCAATTGTCCATTTGGCAAAAGAAATTGTTACGCTTCATTTGTGACATGTCCAATTTTTGTGGTCAGTCATGAAGGGGAAGGGGGTGTTTCTCAGCTATTTACTTTGTAATTTAAGGAGGGTGGGTATTGTCTCTTTTCGAAATTTCGCTATTTTTCTTAAGAGGAATTATTGATTTGTAATTGAGGTAATTGAATTGTGAAAGAGACCAAGGAAAATAATGAGAAGAATTTTCTCAAGGCAGTAGCAGACAATAATCTTTAGAAACTGAGGAAAAAATTATTCCGATTTTTTCTAAATATTCCGATTTTTTTCTATACGAAAACAATTACTCCGATTTTTTTCTACACGAAAACAAGTACTCCGAATTTTTTCTATACAAAAACGACTACTCCGAATTTTTTCTATACGAAAACAATTACTCCGAATTTTTTTTCTATACGAAAAAAATTATTCCCAATTTTTCTCTATACGGAACAAATACAAAAACAAATTATTCCAATTTTTTTTTTCTATACGGAAAAAAATTATTCCGAATTTTTTTCTATACGGAAAAAAATTATTCCGAATTTTTTGTTCTATACGAAAAAAAAAATTATTCCGAATTTTTTTTATACGGAAAAAAATTATTCCGAATTTTTGTTCTATACGGAAAAAAATTATTCCGAATTTTTTTTCCAAATTTTTTTGTTCTATATGGAAAAAATTATTCCGAATTTTTTGTTCTATACGAAAAAAATTATTCCGAATTTTTTGTTCTATATGGAAAAAAAATTATTCCGAAGTTTTTGTTCTATACGGAAAAAATTATTCCGAATTTTTTGTTCTATACGGAAAAAATTATTCCGAATTTTTTGTTCTATACGGAAAAAATTATTCCGAATTTTTTGTTCTATACGGAAAAAATTATTCCGAATTTTTTTCTATACGGAAAAAAATTATTCCGAATTTTTTTTTCTATACGGAAAATATTATTCCGAATTTTTTTCTATACGGAAAAAAATTATTCCGAATTTTTTTCTATACGGAATAAAAATATTCCGAATTTTTTTCTATACGGAAAAAAATTATTCCGAATTTTTTTCTATACGGAAAAAAATTATTCTGAATTTTTTTATTATTCCGAATTTTTTTCTATACGGAAAAAAATTATTCCGAATTTTTTTCTATACGGAAAAAAAATTATTCCGAAATTTTTTCTATACGGAAAAAAATTATTCCGAACTTTTTTCTATACGGAAAAAAATTATTCCGAATTTTTTGTTCTATACGGAAAAAAATTATTCCGAATTTTTTGTTCTATACGGAAAAAAATTATTCCGAATTTTTTGTTCTATACGGAAAAAATTATTCCGAATTTTTTTCTATACGGAAAAAAAATATTTCGAATTTTTTTCTAAATACGAAAAAAATTATTCCGAATTTTTTTCTATGTACGAAAAAATTGATTCGGATTTTTTTTTATACAAAAAAAAATTATTCGGAATAATTTTGAAAATATTTTTTTCGTATAAAATTTATTTTTTTCCAAAATTTTTCATTTTCAAGGATAACTGTACATAATCCTTACGAGAAAAAGCCTTCATTCTCTTCATTTCTCTTTCACTTCTAAAATCCTCTCAGACATTGTCTGGGTGATAAAGGAAAGCCATGCGAATGGTGTCAACAAAAATCGAATGGGCATATGGTGAAGGAAGGCATGGAATTTTCCTTAAAGGAAAAACTTATTTTTAGAATTAAAAAAAAAAAACAACAACAAAAGCACTCAAAATGAGTGATGAGTTGATGTGTGAGAGAGTCTATTTGATGTCTATTTTAAAATGCCAAAACCTTTAGCATTTGAGAAAGAGAGGGTGGTGTAGTAAGAGAGTGAGAGAACTTGTTCTCTTGTTATCGAAAACTAGTATTTCTAAATTTGCTGTACTTACTTGAAAAGGATGATACTATTATTTTTTGGCTGACAAGGATAACACGAACAATGGATCCATTAAGTTCTCATCTCTTCTCTAACGATGTATTGTTGACTTTGCGTTTGAAATTTTCCTTTTTTTCACAACAAGAACAAAAACCTGTTGAGGATCACAGCATCACTAGATAAAATGCGAAAAAATGTATCCTTTGAAAGACGAAAAGACATTTTCGGCAAATGATGACGAAGATATAGGTTTTGGTTGTTTTGAATAGGGGCGTGTTAAAAATGGATAATAATTTCGATTATCCTGTCAAAAAGAAAAACAGAAGACAAGAGGATGTTATTCATAATTCAACAACAAAAAATGAATTTACACTTACCTTCAACATAAAAAGGGATAACAGGACAAAGAAGCTGCTGAAGAGGACGGGTTATAGGTCAGCTCTAGAAACATTGATAAGAAAGGATTAAATTAATTAAACAACAATTGGCTATTTTTTAGGGAAGGATAATGGATACTTACTGTAAGGGAAAATTCAAATTACTTTTCTATGCGAAAAAAATGTATCCATATTTTTTCTATGCGAAAAAATGTTTCCAAATTTTTTCTATGCGAAAAAAATGTTTCCAATTTTTTCCTATTCGAAAAAATGTTTCCGACTTTTTCTATGCGAAAACAAAATTTCCAAGCTTTTTTATTCGAAAAAAAATTACCGATTTTTTTCTATGCGAATTTTTTCCGATTTTTTAATGAAATAAAAAATTTCCGTATTTTTTATATGCGAAAAAAATTACCGATATTTTTCTATGCGAATTTTTTCCGATTTTTTTATGGAATAAGAAATCTCCGTATTTTTTTCTATGCGAAAAAAGTTTTCAGATTTTTTTCTATGCGAAAAAAATGTTTCCGAATTTTGTTTCTATGCGAAAAAAAGGTTTCCGATTTTTTTTTTCTATGCAAAAAAAATGTTTCCGAATTTTGTTTTTATGCGAAAAAATGTTACCAATTTTTTTCGGATTTTTATGCGAAAAAAAAGGTTTTGGATTTTTTTCTATGCGAAAACAAAATTTTCCAAGCTTTATTTATTCGAAAAAAAATTTACCAATTTTTTTTCTATGCGAAAATTTTTTTTTCCGATTTTTTTTTGCAATAAAATTTTTTTTTATTATATGCGAAAACAATGTTTCCGATTTTTTATTCTATCCGAAAAAAATAATTTCGAATTTTTTTCAATGCGAAAAAAATAATTTCGAATTTTTTTCTATGCGAAAAAAATGATTCAGATTTTTTCTATTCGAAAAAAAATTTTCGATTTTTTTCTATGCGAAAAAAATGTTTCCGCAAAAAAAATTTTTCCGATTTTTTTTTTCTATTCGAATAAAATTCCGATTTGTTCTATGCAAAAAAAAATCCGAATTTTTTTCTATTCGAAAAAAAATGTTTCCGAATTTTTTTCTATTCGAAAAAATATTTCCGATTTTTTCTTTGCGAAAAAAATTCCGATTTTTTCCTATGTAAAAAAATATTGTTTTTTTTTCCTATGCGAAATTTTTTTCAGAATTTGTTTATATTAATTACATTTTATAGGTTATGTTTTCTTATTATTATTTATTATTTTCAATTCGATTTCATCAACTTAATTTTCGTAAAAAAAACTAAATTTTTACAATTAGTAACAAAAATAAAAAATGTTTAAATTAATTTTTAACTATTTTACATTGTAACACATATACATACATACTTATTTTCAAATATATGTATAATATAATTAATTGGCAGGAATGTGGCTCTTCTAAGACTAAGGAATGCTGGCTGGCCGATGACTACAAACTAAGGAATGCATTTTCGTTTACATTAAGGATCCAAGTATTCGTATTGGTATCTCTTCGGAAGACATGTGATGATGAGGATGATGATGATCACGATTATGAGTATTAATTCCAGCTGAACAAAGTTGCAACCGGACTTTACATCGTCAAATCCTTATAGTGGACACTAATCATATGTCGTCGCAGGCAATCGTTCCGCTTATAGCTCATCGAGCATAGCTTACATTTGAATTGTCGTTCCACCCCAATACATTCCTTGGTGATGTGACGTTTCAGATGGCCACGTCGTAAGTAGCTGCGACCACATGTCATGCAGGGATAACGGCCATCAAAGGGCGGCAGATAGGCCAGCATTTGATCAAAATCTGAAGAACAAAAAATAAAAATAGAGAACTTGAGGTTTGGATCGAAAATTTTATTTAGTATTGATTTTTTTTTGTTTGTATATTTTATTTAATGTGAGTGGGTGGGGGTGTGCATTTGGTTGGGGTTAATATAAAAGCTGTCCCATTAAACTACCACTACTATATATATACTGACTCAAAACCCAGCAAAGCATACTTACTTCTATTTTTACCATTAACCCAACAAATTCCGAATTTTTGTTCTATACGAAGAAAATTATTCTGATTTGTTCTTTTCTATACGAAGAATATTATTCCGATTTTTTTTTCTATACGAATTTTTTGTTCTATACGAATTTTTATTCTATACGAAAAAAATTATTCCGAATTTTTGTTCTGTACGAAAAAAAATTATTCCGAATTTTTTTTCTATACGAAAAAAAATTATTCCGAATTTTTTTCTATACGAAAAAAATTATTCCGATTTTTTTCTATACGAAAAAAAAATTATTCCGATTTTTTTTCTATACGGAAAAAAAATTATTCCGAATTTTGTTTTTCTACGCGAAAAAAAATTACTCCGAATTTTTTTTTCTATGCGAAAAAAAATTGTTCCGAATTTTGTTTTTCTATGCGAAAAAAATTATTCGGATTTTTTTTTCTATACGAAAAAAATTATTCCGAATTTTTGTTCTATACAGAAAAATATATTTCCGAATTTTTGTTCTATACGGAAAAAAATTTTTCCGAATTTTTGTTCTATACGGAAAAAATTTTTTCCGAATTTTTTTTCTATGCGAAAAAAATTATTCCGAATTTTTTTTCTATACGAAAAAAATTATTCCGAATTTTTGTTCTATACGAAAAAAAAAAATTATTCCGAATTTTTGTTCTATACGATTTTTTTGTTCTATACGAATTTTTGTTCTATACGAATAAAATTATTCTGAATTTTTTTTCTACACGAAAAAAAAAATTATTCCGCTTTTTTTTCTATTCGAAAAAAATGCCCTCAGTGGGAACTGAGGTCTGTTCGAATTTTTTTCTATTCGAAAAAAATATTCCGATTTTTTTTCTATACGAAAAGAAAATTATTCCGATTTTTTTTCTATACGAAAAAAAAATTATTCCGAATTTTTGTTCTATACGAAAAAAAATTATTCCGAATTTTTTTTCTATACGAAAAAAAATTATTCCGAATTTTTTTTCTATACGAAAAAAATGATTCCAATTTTTTTTTCTATACGAAAAAAACGATTCCAATTTTTTTTTTACGAAAAAAATGATTAAAAATTTTTTTCTATACGAAAAAAAATGATTCCGATTTTTTCTATACGAAAAAAAAAATGATTCCGATTTTTTCTATACGAAAAAAATGATTCCGAATTTTTTTCTATACGAAAGAAAATGATTCCGAATTTCTATACGAAAAAAATGATTCCGAATTTTTGTTCTATTCGAAAAAAAATTATTCCGAATTTTTGTTATATTCTAAAAAAATTATTCCGAATTTTTGTTCTATACAAAAAAAAAAAAAAAAAAAAAAAAAAATATGATTCCGAATTTTTGTTCTATTCGAAAAAAAATATTCCGAACTTTTGTTCTATTCGAAAAAAAAATATTCCGAATTTTTTTTCTATACGAAATAAGTTATACCGAATTTTTGTTCTATATAAATGATTTTCTATACGAAAAAAATGATTCAGAATTTTTTTGTTCTATACGAACAAAAAAAATACTCCGAATTTTTGTTCTATACAAAAAAAAAATATTCCGAATTTTTTTCTATACGAAAAAAATGATTCCAATTTTTTTTCTATACGAAAAAAACGATTCCAATTTTTTTTACGAAAAAAATGATTCCGAATTTTTTTTCTATACGAAAAAAATGATTCCAAATTTTTTTCTATACGAAAAAAAAATAATTCCGTATTTTTCTATACGAAAAAAATGATTCCGAATTTTTTTCTATACGAAAGAAAATGATTCCGAATTTCTATACGAAAAAAAATGATTCTGAATTTTTGTTCTATTCGAAAAAAAATTATTCCGAATTTTTGTTCTATTCGAAAAAAATTATTCCGAATTTTTGTTCTATACAAAAAAAAAAAAAAAAAAATGATTCCGAATTTTTGTTCTATTCGAAAAAAATTATTCCGAATTTTTGTTCTATTCCAAAAAAATTATTCCGAATTTTTGTTCTATTCGAAAAAAATTATTCCGAATTTTTGTTCTATATGAAAAAAAAAATATTCCGATTTTTTTTCTATACGAAAAAAGTTATTCCGAATTTTTGTTCTATACAAAAAAAAAAAAAAAAAAAAGATTCCGAATTTTTGTTCTATTCGAAAAAAATTATTTCGAATTTTTGTTCTATTCGAAAAAAATTATTCCGAATTTTTGTTCTATATAAATGATTTTCTATACGAAAAAAATGATTCAGAATTTTTGTTCTATACGAACAAAAAAATTACTCCGAATTTTTGTTCTATACGAAAAAAAATATTCCGATTTTTTTTCTATACGAAAAAAAACGATTCCGAATTTTTTTTCTATACGAAAAAGGAAAAACGATTCCGAATTTTTTTCTATACGAAAAAAAAATATTCCGAATTTTTTTCTTTAGAAAAAAAAATATGTTTTTTCCAGGACTATTAAAGGACTTTAAAGAATATTTTTCCAAGGATAAAGGACCTAGTACTTAATACCAATAGTCAATGACATATAATAGTATTACATACATTAAATCTATTTACATAATTTGTATAAATACGACACACATGAAATAAGGACACACACACAACATATCGGACATATTCATTTGAAAACATTGAATTTATTACATACGAAAAAAGGACACACATGACTACAAAGTTTTTTTTTTTTAAACAATTTTACTAAGAACTATTTTTTTTGTACTTTAAGTGGCAAGATTGGGCCTGGAAGGCGCTAATCCTTGCTATACGTATCCATGATGGCAAATACCTTATAGCTCAATAATCGAGAAAATGTTGATTGTCAAAATCGGAATTGGATGAGGCACGAATTCGTTGATGCGGCTGATGAGTGGGATGTTGTGATAATTGTTTGCTGGCGCTGATGCTGTTGTGGTTGTTAAACTGTGGCGATGCCTCAAAATCGTTCACATACAAAGGTCTCTCCATGCTCGACGATGATACATTTGCTATGGATAATCCTGGTCCTGACGATAATGACGATCGATTGTGTTCATAATATCCTGCCGCCGTACTTATATCATCCATATAATCATCAATTGTCCGACTGCGATATGGTCCAGCCCTCACAACGTTGTGAGCCTTAAGCAGATGTCTACGCAAATCTTCGCTGCGTTTATAGCGTGATGGACAGCGGTCGCAAACGTATTTCGGTGCGATGCCAATGCATTCGTTGTTAATGTGCCGCTTCAGATGGCCCTTGCGTAAATAACTTTTACCGCAAACATGGCAGGGGTAGCGTTGTTCCGTTCCGGAGCGTTCATCATGTCGGGAATTGGGATCTACAGGTGGTGGGTTGGGTTGGTGGTGTGGGGAGAAAAATCAAAAAAGAAAAGAGAGGAGAGGTTAATTTCTGTTTCATTTTTTTTTGGAACTAAAAAAATAATTTTAAAAATATTTTTTTTAAATATTGAAAACTATATTTTATTATTTATTATTATTTAAAAAAAATAACACAAAAAAGATGAAAATTATACACAAATGATAATAAATAATAAAATAAAAATATTTTATATAATAAATTATAACATTAGAAATAATATTTAAAACTAGTTTTTATACACACATTTTCGAATACTGATATCTAGGTTTTGAAAATGCCTACAATTTTGGCCAGACAGACATATACAAATTTACAAAAATACTTTAATACTTCAATTTTTTTTTTTTTTTGAAAACACTCACGAAGTACTTACCTTCGTCCAAAAAAATATAAGTTTCCCATTTGAGTGAATTTTTTCAAAGAGTCGTCAGAGGGGAATTATTCCAGGGTGCGCAAAAATTCGCTCGCGATTGATTCATTTTACGAATGAATTTATGGCGATAAATTCTTTACCAAACGAGCATTCGCCAAAGAATGTTCGCACACACATACACATAACAAACGAGTGAGAGCACACAACAACGATCGTTCGTTTCGTTTGGTGGTTGAAATTCTTTCTGACATTCACTCGCGAATGAAAACAAACATTCCCGAATTCTCGCGGATGCTAAAAACAGCGACAACAATAACAACAAATGTTCGTGAACGTTCAATAGTTGTTGGACATGGGTTTTGTTATGTGTTTCGTGCAATGCGAACATTCGGGAGAGATTGCAAATGCTTGTTCATTCATTGTAACTTTGTAACATTCGCGATAAATTGAAAACATTCGAATTCTTGCGCCTGAGCATTCGTGAGAAAGAGCGTATTTTAATCATTCTTCGCACCCTGGATTATTCTAATGAATATTTTTCATCGATTTAAAAAATAAAAATACATTTTCCAATGATTTTTCGAAGACTAAGGATATAAAGGCCAATTGGCCGGTACAGAGACCACAGGTCTTTATAAAGGCCAATTGGTCGCTATAGAGACCACATGTCTTTACAAAGGCCAATTGGCCGCTATCGAGATCATAGGTCTATATAAAGGCCTATTGGCCGCTATAGAGACCACAGGTCTTTATAAAGACCAATTGGCCGGTATAAAGACTACAGGTCTTTATAAAGACCAATTGGCCGGTATAGAGACCACTGGCGTTTATAGGGACCACAGGCCTGTATAGAAACCACAGGTCTTTATAACCACGAATTGACCGGTATAGAGACCACAGGTCTTTATAAAGACCAAGTGGCCGGAATAGAGACCACTGGCGTGTATAGGGACCACAGGCCTGTATAGAAACCACAGGTCTTTATAACCACGAATGGACCG